>NW_024744839.1:4335390-4345390 GCF_018991925.1 Homarus americanus
AAGAATAAGAAGAAATTAAAAGACGAAATAATAATAAGAAACAAGAAGGAAAGTAGAGGAAATAAATAACAGAATAAGAAGAGAAAAGAAAAAATAGAAGAAGGAAGAAGAAATAGATGAAGGAAGAAGAAATAGAAGGAGGAAGAAGAAGAAATATGAGATAAAGAAGACAAAAGAAGAAAAGATAACAATAACACAACACACACTCGGACGTACTCTATATAGTCCTGCCAGCGACCCTGTTAAGCGCAAGGCGAACATTAGTCATAGTAAATCGTGGCACCTTAGACAAGTCAGGTAGCACAGTCAGGTAGCGTAATTAACCTGCCAGGTGAGAAAATTCTATTGTTTTTTTTTTTTGGTAGCTATATAGGTATATTATTGTTTTTGTAGCTTATTGTGGTTTAATTCTGTGCTGGATCACCTGAAGATTCGCCCCCCCTCAGTTTATTTCACCTGAAGATTGATCACCCTGACGGTAACCTAACCTAACTCCCTCCATTCGCTCCCATTCCTTACTCCCTCCCTCCCTCCTCCCTCCATCCATTCACTCGGCCTCGATACCTCTCTCCCTCCATTCTCTTCCTCCTGAACCCTCCATACTCCACCCTGTCCATCCATCCACTCGCCCTCCCTCCATCCACTCCCCTCCATCCATTCCCCCTCCCTCCAACTCCCCCTCCCCCCTCCACTCGCCCTCCCTCCAACCACTCACTCCACTCCCCCCCTCCCCTCCCTATACTCCCTCCCCTCCCTCTACTACCTTCCACCAACTAATATTCAATTATCAAATAAATCATGACCTATACACAATATAATCCCGGCAATACACCCATATATCTTCCCTGAGCCCGTCACTCTACCAACTAATGTTACCACACCTGAAATACTTGACAACACTTCTGGGACACATAAATCACTCCATTAAACCACACCTGTTGGATACGTGCAGGTGTGTGTGTGTGTGTGTGTGTGTAGCCATGACACTGGGATACGTGGAGTGGTTACTGGGTTGGTGGTATACTGCAGGTGTTCATTAGTTATACTTTATATTTATTAAACCTGTAGATTACACCTGGTTGTCACTTCTTTAGGATACAACTCTATTCCAAAGCTGTAGGACGCGCCTGTAGGACACACCTGTAGGACACACCTGTAAGACACACCTGTAGGTCATTATCAACAATCTCTCTTCTTGCGTAGTTGAGGACACATGTATAATTCTAATCATACTCAACTATGGGACACGTAACCTCACCAGGAAAGGGACACATAGCCTACACACTACAGTGACACCTGGTTTAAGTACACCCAGCAAAACACGATACACAAATATGCTGCTTTTTACCTGAGAGACAACACCTGGTGCATCGTTACCTCACCCCCTCCCTTACTCTCATTCCCCCTCCTCTACCCTCACTCCCCTACCCTACCCTCACCCCCCTACCCTACCCTCACCCTCCTCCCCTACCCTAACCCCTCCTCTCACCCCTCACCCTCACCTCCTCCCTCACCCCTCCCCTACCCTCACCCTCCTCCCCTACCCTCACTCCCTCCCCTACCCCTCACCCCTCTTCTCACCCCTCACCCCTCCCTCCCCTCCCCTCACCCCTCCCTACCCTCACCCTCATCCCCTACCCTCCACCCTCCCTCTCATCCCTCCTTACCCTCACCCCTCCCCTCACTCCCCCACCCCTACCCCTACTCCCCTACCCCTACCCCTCACCCTCCTCCCCTACCCTCACCCCTCCTCTACCTCCCCTACCCTCACCTCCTCCCTCACCCCCTCCCCTCCCCTCACCTCCTCCCTCACCCCTCCCCTACCCTCACCCTCCTCCCTACCCTCACCCCTCCTCCCTCCCCTCCACCCTTCCCTGCCCTTCTCTCCCCACCCCTCTGTCACCTTCCCCCCAGTCACTCCCCTCCACGCCTCCCTCTCCTCTGCCCATCACCCCTTTTCAAACTTTCCCCACCCATCCTCCCCTCCTACACCTCACTACCCATTTCTTTCTCCTCCCTCCCTCCTTCTTCTCTCCCTGCCCCTCTTCCCTCCCCACATTCCCTGCCCTTCAAATGTTTCTAATTCCTCCCTTCCCCCAGCCGCCAGATAGGATTGTAAGTGGGAGAATTAGTGTTGGGGAAAGGAAAGAGTCAGGAGATTGGGGTTGTTCAGGAGTTGATGAAGATATTAGGATGGAGGAGGTTGGGAAGATATGGGGTGGTGGGGAGGAGGTGAGAAGGAAAACATGGGGTGGTGGGGAGGAGATTGAAGAAAAGAATATGGGGTGGTGGGGAGGAGGTTGGGGGAAGATATGGGGTGGTGGGGAGGAGGTTGGGGGAAGATATGGGGTGGTGGGGAGGAGGTTGGGGGATGATATGGGGTGGTGGGGAGGAGGTTGGGAGAAGATGGGGAGGAGGTGGGGAAGGGATGGAAGAAGGTAGGAAAGGGGGGAGATTGGGATGGCGGGGAGAGGTTGGAGGAGGGTATGGAGAGGGGAGACCATTACTATTACTACTACTACTACTAACACCACTCCTCATACTACTACCACTACTACTACCACCATTACTACTACTCCTCATACCACCAATTCTATTACTACCACCACCATCACTCCTGCTATTACCACCACCACTCCTCATACTACCACCATTCCTCGTACTACCACCACTCCTCATACTACTACCACTACTACTACCACTACTACCACTACTACTACCACTACTACCACCTTAGTTCCTGGTACCGGAAGGTTCGGTCGGTCACATGAGGATATTTTCACTAATAATTCTACCACAACTTTCATCAGCTGTAACATGAGCTCTTAAAATGCTCTTGGCGGACTTGAGATTCCCACAATGTATCGCTCTGGGGTGGAGGGGAGGGGTGAGGGGTGATTGAGGGGTAGGGGAGGACGTCTTGAGGGGTAGGGGAGGAAGTCTTGAAGGGTAGGGGAAGGAGGGCTTGATGGGTAGGGGGTTGAATGAGGAGAGGAGGAAGGAGAACTGAAAGGGGGAGGAGGAGGGTAAGGGGAACTGCAGGGGGAGGAGGTGAAGAAAGAGGGAGGGAGGTAAAGAAGGCTGAAGAAGAAGGGGGGAAGAGGAGGAGGAGGAGGAGGAGGAGGTGGTGGTAGTAGAAGGACGGGGGGGAGTTGGAGAAGGTGGTGATGGTGGAATGCCAGAAGGGGAGGGAGGAGTGTAAAGAGAGGAGCTGGAGGGGAGTTTGAGGAGGTGATGGAATGGAAGGAGAAGGAAGGAGTTGGGGGGAGAGGAAAGGGAAGGGAAGGGAAGGGAAGGGGGTACACCGTGACGAGACCGACGGACCAACATCTCGGATCAGACAAAAGGGGAGATCCTTGGGTCCTATAAGAAGCTTTTCAGTGGCACAAGGACGCAATTTACTCTGGCTATTTAAGACGTTCACCTCCGCACACGTCTTGGTATTTATTTAGTGGACCAACACGGGGGGAGCTCTCTAAGGCGTCTTATACTCAGGGTAGCTAGATGGTGTGGTAGTGGGTGGTGGTTGTAATGGGAAGTGAAAAGTGATGATAGTGTGAGAAGAAATGTGTATCTTTCAGTCTTTCATTCATTCTGTTTCCTTTTATTTATTTTTCTCTTCCCCTTCGTGGTTCTTTTCTTCTTAATTCATATACTATTCCTCCTCCTTTTCTTCCTTACTTCTCATCCTCTTGACCACACCCCCACTACTACAGGGGACCGAACTCACATTGTGTATAATAACAGTGTGTGTGGGGGGTTATGAGTCAAGGTGTGTCTACTGTAAAATCCGTAATGAACGCGTGTGTGAGATAAAGGCAATAACACACTTCTCTCTTATAAGCTTTTGTATTGTTGTTATTGTTATTATTAGTATTTTCTTTGTTTATTATTATTATTATTATTATTTCTAATTTTGGTTGTTATTTTTATTATCGTGATTATAATAATAACACACACACACAACTGTTTCTTGTACTAACCAGGTAACAAAGCCAGCACAGGTGAAAACTTACAAATCGGGATTCGTATGTTAGGGTTCGGATATTGGGGATTCGGAGGTTCGGAAGTCGGGATTCGGATATTAGGGCTTCGAAGGTTCGGAGATTCAGGATTCGGAAGTCGGGATTCGGGGTTCGAATATTGGGGGTTCATAACTCGATGACGATAATAGCCTACATAACTAACTTAATGTGGCTGTATATCCGGTGTTTCGCTCGTTTCTGGCCATTACGAACACTTAACTACAGCGCCTGCGTGAAACCTCCCATCCCTCCTGCCTGCTAATGGTCGCACCTGTCACATTCATTCTTACTGAGAGAGATAAACATCCACTAATTTCAGAGACAGTATAGAACGAACACTCCCCCCCCCTCTCTCTCTCTCCACCACGTTCACACACACACACACACACACACACACATACACACATACACACACACACAGGATAAGCTATCATAGCCCCTTTGAGTATAGACTTATCTTCTTGAATACATTTTAACCCCTTTGAATACTATGAGCTGTTCCCCTGATTAAGACATCATCGTCCTCATTGGGGGTTTGGAAGTCATCGTCCTCACTGGGGTTTTGGAAGTCATCGTCCTCACTGGGGGTTTGGAAGTCATCGTCCTCACTGGGGGTTTGTCATCGTCCCTCACTGGGGTTTGAAGTCATCGTCCTCACTGGGGGTTTGGTAGTCATCGTCCCTCACTGGGGCTTCACAGAAGTCATCGTCCTCATTAGGGGCTTGCAAGTCATCGTCCTCACTGGGGGTTTGCAAGTCATCGTCCTCACTGGGGGTTTGGAAGTCATCGTCCTCACTGGGGTTTTGGAAGTCATCGTCCTCTGAAGGGTAAGTTTAAGGACCAGCAGTAACAGGTCACAACAGCTCAACAAACACTCACCACTGCTAAGATCTTCTCCCTGTAGCCTTTAAGAGTTATTGTCACCGTAGGATCAGGCCACGATAAACAAGTTACACCGTCTGGATTTTGTGAGTGTGTGTAGGAGCCGTGTAGGAGCCGTGTAGGAGCCGTGCAAGAGTCGTGTAGAAGCCGTGTAGGAGCCGTGTAGGAGCCGTGCAAGAGTCGTGTAGGAACCGTGTAGAAGCCGTGTAGAAGCCGTGTAGGAGCCGTGTTACAGGTAGGAGCTGGTGGTGATAACACGACTCCTGGCGGGATATTGCTCTTGTAAGAACGTGTGCCTCAGAAGATCTTCCTTAGATACAAGCGAATAACGACGATGCCTGGCGTATATAAGACAATATATAAGAACCCCGAGAGAGAGAGAGAGAGAGAGAGAGAGAGAGGTAAATATATACGTAGACACACCTGCCTGTCTTTATCTGATAAGAGCTTTTTCTGGTGGCAGTAACGTGGACTGGTAGAATTTGTATCCTCGTATGCGAAGGAAAACTTGTTGGTGCAGAATCTTGCATATAAATACCCGCGGTGCATGTTGTCCAGGTATGTACAATAGATAGATTGACCTTTGTACGGAGAGTAATTTGGACAGACAACAGCCTCGTATTTACGGGCTCAGGAAGTTTGTGACGGCGTAGTAATATTAGAAGAATCCTGGAGGAGCTGCATTAGTGGCATTCATTCACATCCAGCAGCGGGGTGGTGCTGGTACTGTGCTGGTAGATAGTATACAGTGGAACCTCTATTTAACGAACTATGTCGAGATGAAAGTCCGTTATATCGAGGGTCCTAGCGTCCTTATATCCGTCAGTTCGTCCTTACGCCCGTCTATCCGTCCTAGCGTCCTTAGGTCCGTCTGTCTGTCCTACCGTCTTTTAGCCCGTCTTTTCTCCGGTCCTGACGTCTGTCCGTTCATCCTCCCCTTAATAATTAAGTTTTTGAGCCCAAATCTTTTCTCACGCTTACCCCCCTCCCTTCCTTCTTTCTCACCCCCCTCCTCTCCTCCCTCCTGTCTCTTCTCAATCGTTCCCCCTCCGTCTCCCTCCCCCCTTCCCTCCACAAAGCGCGGCATCCGTGAACAAATGTTTTTTTGATGTGCAGAATTAAATAATGGAGGTAAAAATCCCCTTTGATTATCATAGATCATAGAGCACATCTAAAGGAGGGTTGTGGTTGGTGTGGTTGTTGGTTGATGATGATGGTTGTTGTGGATGTTGGTGTGGTTGTTAGTGTGGTTGTTGGTTGATGATGATGGTTGTTGTGGGTCTTGTGATTGTTGTTGTTATTGTGGTTATTAGGGAAAACAACAACATTGCTTGAGATGTTATGTTACCGTAGAGTGTTATTTAAATGGCGTTGCGTCAAATTTTCCCCATCCCTAACCTAACCTAACCTAACCTATCTTGTTCAGCTCTTACCTGACCTTACCTGACCTGACCTGACCTAAGCAAAAATAACCAACCCGAATCTAACTTGACGCAACCTAACCTGACCTATTCTAACCAAACCCAAATCAAACCAAACCTGACCAAACTGAATCGAAATTAACCTAACCTACCTTAACCAAATCAATTCTGTCCTGAACCTAACCTAACCTAACCCATCCACAACATCGCTATACTGTGCTGGCGGCGACAGTACAAAACTACTACAACGACTATGAGCTAATTACGACGCACCTGACATTTCTATCTGCAATGGATAATACAATTTAATGAATGGAGCTATTTACCTGGGCATTTTTAAGCCCATAATTAACTCAATGGACATTTTCAACCCTTGGCATTTTCAGGTGGAGGGACAGTTATGAATTATGAAACGTAGGTAATAATTAGATGGTTTTTAATGTTTGTTTTTCTCTCTAGTTTTGTGCAGGGCATACTGTGTGTGTGTGTGTGTGTGTGTGTGTGTGTGTGTGTGTGTGTGTGATGATGATGATGATGATGATGATGATGATGATAGTAACTAAGTCTCACTACATTCTTTTTTTTTATTGTTGCCGAAATAATTGTGAAGGAAACTGTATGAGAAAGACGCTTAGAGTTTATACGCGTTGAGGTGAAGAGGAGTGATGCTGGTCAGATGGGCCCCAGTGCTGATAGGCCCCTAGTACTGATAGGCTCTAGTGTTTATAGGTATCAGTTCTAATAGGTCCCAATAATAATAGATCCCAATGCTGATAGGTTCCAATGCTAGTAGGTACCAGTTCTAATAGACCCCAGTTCTAATAGGTCCCAGAACTAATAGCCCCGAGTACTAGAAGTCTCCCAGCTTAACCTAACCTAACTACTAGGATTGAGGCCAATTAATATTAGAACCCATTAATACTGGTGTCTATTAGGACTTGATTCCAATCGCAATGGTGAGGATAAATTGGAGACCCTTAGGATTGGGTCACCATTTGGACATTCACCAATAGAATTAGGACTGTCGTTGGTGAATTTAAATGGGTTTTAATGGGATTGTAATGAATGTTGATGGTAATTTAACATTGGTGGTATTTATTATTATTATTTATTTTATTTATTATTATTATTATTATTATTATTATTATTATTATTATTATTATTATTATTATTATTATTATTATTATTATTATTATTATTATTATTATTATTATTATTGTTATTGTTATTGTTATTGTTATTGTTATTGTTATTATTATTATTGTTATTGTTATTGTTATTATTATTATTACTATTATTATTGCTGTTGTTATTATTGTCCTTTTTATATTGTTACTATTACCACTAACAATTGTTTTCATGACAAATTTATATAAAACACACACACACACACACACACACACACACACACAGGTTCTACAAGTATCATCAGGCCACCTTAGAACCATTAACATGACGCCTTAACAAGTTCTCTGCTCCAGCTGTGGTCCCGGTGATCCCCTCAGCAACATATAACTTCGGCATCTTAGACCAGACAACAAAACATAAGCGATGATTTAAGTGGAGAATACTATCGTTGGTTCCCACATTCTCTGCTCAGCCTATGGTCAGCTGTTTCAGGGCGCATGTATGTATGTCTGTCTGTATGGAGAGAACTTATCCCTATTGAATTATGTACACTGTTGAGCTGCGTGTAAATAGGTACAGTCTGTCCCCACTAAGATGTGTACTGTGTTAATAGGATAAAGTTGTTGCTAGTGTAAAGGTAAAGTTAACCTACAGGTGTACACAGGTAAGACAACGTACACCGTAACTCACGTGTATATTACTCATAACTATCAGCTTGGTTGTCGGTGGGTCACGTTAACTCGGACAGGTTAAGGCAAGACAGGTTAAGTTAGATTTTATCTGGTATGTACAAATTTTAGTTTAATTTTGTGGTAGTCAAGATAATATACATTAATGTATTTATTACAGTCGGGTCGTTTTTATATCCCTCAATCCGGCTTCTTGACGTTCATGTGTATATTCTGGTCCTATCCGGCCACGATGGTCTAGTGGTGTGTGGGGGAGATGGTGTCCCTCTGACTGTCTCTCTCTCTCTCGACAAATAGTTTTAGCACAATAACTAAAGTTCTGTTAGCATTATTAGAACTAAGTTTTATGCGTAATAAATTATACACAGTTAATGAACACTGCCATTATGGTATCGTTCAGGAAGGTCAAACATTGTAGTGATGACTCTAGTTCCTCTTATGTGGGTGAGGCAGCAGTGAGGAGGATGGGCCAGGCTCAGGGGACAGCTCCCTCTTGTTCCCCCGCCCCTTACTCTAACACCTTCCTCAACATTACCACCTTATGGACGAGTCTTGTTTAACTTGTGACACTATGTGCGAGTATATATATATATATATATATATATATATATATATACCTGTGACTATATATATATATAGTCACAGTTTTAAGTTTTGTGTGGGTTCATCATCAGTGGAGGGAAAAGGTGGAGGCCTGGAGGGCCGTTCCTCTCAATGTTTTCAGAAATAATAATCAGTTTGAGACACTGACAGTCACACATTACCAGGCTATTGTGGCTCACCCTCAACATCTTTATATATTTCTCTCGTGAACGACAGCCAGTCAAAGTTAGGACCCAGCTAACCCCAGCTTACAATGTGAGCAGAATTTCAACTCGAGGATGAAATTACAGCTTTGGTTTCAACGGAGCATCAGTATCCTGGACGAGACTACATCGATGAACCTGATATCTGATGGTTATATGTAAAAAAGTGGCGAGTATCTCATGTTGATGGTGCCTGGCCGGGGTGTTCTGACCACCCAAAAGGAGGGTCGCTCCCCCCTGCCTGCCCGACCTTTACCCACACGGCCGAGTCCTCCACACTCTCGCTCACGTCACCTGCTGCAAAAACTGCTCGTTTCTGGACGTGGGTTTGGCCTTTATTCCTCTCTATCTGGGCCATTAGCGTTGCTAACCACTGTGTTTGAACCAACCAGTTTTATGATGGTGGTCGCACTTATCACAACTATTGTTATTAGAATCAATTTACCCTATAATCTGCAGGTCCGTACACAGGCGAGTTCGCTCTCGGGGTCAATTGTGTCCTCTAAACGATCGTCTCGAGGCTGAGGCGAACCCACTCTGAGCAAATAAGAAAGGATGGTAAAACCCTCCAGCGCATTTATTCCCCCAGTCGAGAATGTGGCGGTCACGGCGGCGGTGTTGGCCAAGTTTACACTAAACCATAAGAAAGAAACCCGAGACAGAGGACTTTGTGGAGTAGACGAGAGCTGAACAGGGTGATGGTATATTGACGGCCTCCTGCAGCACAGGACCAGACAGTCAGGTGCTCTTACCATACAACAGAGAAATAATTGTTAATGGTAAGAGTCACGATGTTGTGGCGCTGGACACTAATCAGTCGAGATGTATTTTACAGAGGTATCATGTGCGAGGTGCTTGACTCTCTGTCCTCCCCTTTGTTATGAGGTGATAGTCTCCACAGGGGAAATATGTCTCGTATATGCATATCTGCGGCCCCTTGTCCGTGAAACCCGTTTCTCGCATTTAACAGCAACATGTACGAATTAACTGATGCGGAACGTACAACATATTTGGTTCACTGGATGAGGTTCAACAAAAAACTTATTTTC
>NW_024744839.1:4347890-4360390 GCF_018991925.1 Homarus americanus
AACCTCCATCACCCCAACATCACCACTACCAACCAACCACCACCAAGCCTCGAGTGGTATCATTGGCCCATAGATCACCGTCACTTTAC
This sequence comes from Homarus americanus, assembly GCF_018991925.1. NCBI lineage: Eukaryota > Metazoa > Arthropoda > Malacostraca > Decapoda > Nephropidae > Homarus > Homarus americanus. Next base: position 4,347,980 of record NW_024744839.1, read on the forward strand.
AACATCTCTTAAAAAATGACAAGTTAGATATATTTCCCTCGATCGATCTGTCAGAAGTAGAACACAAGAGACCATCGTGAGGTAGTGGAGACCTGACACCAGTTTAAATGTAGGAATAAAAGTTTTTTTTTTAGCTTTCTAAGAGAAATTTAGCTTTTATGTTGCTTAGTAAGAGTGGATAAGTTTTTTGTTGCTTTGTAAAAAAAAAAAAAATATTGCCTACGTATGTTATTTTCTTTGATGTTGATCTGTAAAAGAAACTTGGCATTTTTTATCGTTTATCAAAGGAACAAACCTCCCCCGAGTGTTCCATAAAAGACTCTATCCCTTTATGTTGCTCTGTAAAAAAAAAAGTAAATAACAATAACCTTTTTGTTCTTTTTTTTACCCAAGAAGGAAAAAAAAAATTACTGCCATTTTCATTATATTCGGAGCCTTGACCTAGAATTCTGAGCCCGTGTCATCAGAATTAATCTTCCGTCAACCTTGAAGCTGAAACTGAAGCTTTTATATAACCGGAATAATACAATTGAAGTGAACAATAACATGACCTTGGTGAACCCCGATACTGTGTTCCATCCGGCTCTCTTGTAGCTCAATTCACCTTTTTTTTTCGTGTTGTTATTCCCTAATTATCACATACCATCATCGGTGTAAAGAGGTTGAGTTAATATACCCTTGTACGTGTTTAAAAGTAGATAATGTAAGCTTGTACGTGTTTAAAAGTAGATAATGTAAGCTTGTACGTGTTTAAAAGTAGATAATGTAAGCTTGTACGTGTTTAAAAGTAGATAATGTAAGCTTGTACGTGTTTAAAAGTAGATAATGTAAGCTTGTACGTGTTTAAAAGTAGATAATGTAAGCTTGTACGTGTTTAAAAGTAGATAATGTAAGCTTGTACGTGTTTAAAAGTAGATAATGTAAGCGTGTACGTGTTTAAAAGCAGATAATGTATGCTTGTACGTGTTTAAAAGCTGATAATGTAAGCTTGTACGTGTTTAAAAGTAGATAATGTAAGTGTGTACGTGTTTAAAAGTAGATAATGTAAGCTTGTACGTGTTTAAAAGTAGAAAATGTAAGCTTGTACGTGTTTAAAAGCAGATAATGTATGCTTGTACGTGTTTATAAGCTGATAATGTATGCTTGTACGTGTTTATAAGCTGATAATGTATGCTTGTACGTGATTAAAAGCAGATTATGTTTGCTTGTACGTGTTTAAAAGCAGATAATGTATGCTTGTACGTGTTTAAAAGCAGATAATGTATGCTTGTACGTGTTTAAAAGCAGATAATGTAAGCTTGTACGTGGTTAAAAGCTGATAATGTATGCTTGTACGTGTTTAAAAGCTGATAATGTATGCTTGTACGTGTTTAAAAGTAGATAATGTATGCTTGTACGTGTTTAAAAGCAGATAATGTATGCTTGTACGTGTTTAAAAGCAGATAATGTAAGCTTGTACGTGGTTAAAAGCTGATAATGTATGCTTGTACGTGTTTATAAGCTGATAATGTATGCTTGTACGTGTTTAAAAGCAGATAATGTATGCTTGTACGTGTTTAAAAGCAGATAATGTATGCTTGTACGTGTTTATAAGCTGATTATGTATGCTTGTACGTGTTTATAAGCTGATAACGTATGCTTGTGAGCGTCTAAAAGCACTGAAAGCATGTATAATGTCGACAGTAGGTGAAGTGTGTATGAAGGAGACTCAGGTGTGACGCGCTAACCACTCCGTCAAGCATTAGTACTCGCCTGAACACTAAAGAACTCAAGAGTTTAATTACACACTTAATCCCAGGTAAACAATGCAGAGTATTTTTTTTCCCTGAAAGAAACGATTAGTGTGGACTGGTTAACGAGCTTCATTTGTTTTAGAGGCTGTACAAAAAATCAGGGAATCCAATTTAAATGTTCGGTCTGAGATTCGAATTGGAATAAATATGGACGATGTGGATTTTTTGAAAGCAAGTTTTTTTTTTTTATGGAATTCAGAAATAGTAGGGGTGTTTTTTTTTCTATAGACCTCCCAAAAATAATTAATTACCTTCCAGCACCATTTAACATAGAATTTCTCGTTTTAATTTATATAATCATAATTTTTTTTTTTTTTATTGGTGAGGGTGAAAGGGTGGAGGGCCCTGGCTCCTGTGTGTAAGGACGTGACTCCTTCCCCAAGGCCCTCAATCCCCCCCCCCCTCCTTTCCCCCACTCTGGCCCGACCCTCAAACCTACCTCCTAGCACTCAGCCCTACCCAAGCTCTAACCCCTACCCCAGCTGTCATCCCCCAACCCCAGCCATCACCCCCAACTTCACCCTTCACCCCCACCCAACACCAACCCCCATCTCCGGTCTTCACCCCATCTCCTGGTCTTCACCCCATCTCCCAACTAGCTCTCCCCCCGACCCCCGGCCTTCATCCCCATCCCGCCCTCACACCCCCCACCCTCCCGCCCTCACCCGCCCACCTGCCCACAAGAGAAGGCATGGAACTCTGCCTCATCAGCCCAGGATACACGTGTCACATGCCTTAATCACACCTGCTGGCAGCATGCTCTTGTAACACGTGTGTGGCGTCGTTTTGGCAATGCCGCCGCCGCCGCCACCTCAACGCCTTCGTCAGGACTATGGTGTTCCTTTTCTTAGACTATCTGGAAGAATGATGCACTCACTCACTCACCCACCCACTCACCTACCCACCACCCACCCACCCACCTCCAGGGAACCAATCAAGAGTGTATAAAGCTAATCGAGATGGAGTTAATCCGGAGGAACTTCCAAAGAACCCTTCAAGGTAATCCCTGACGCGGCCGACAATGGCCTCAAGGCCAGGGACCAAAACACGAACATACCCACCCTCCCCTCCCAAGTGCAGGACCAAACACGACATACCCACCTCCCTCCCCCCAGAAATTGGGACCGAACACGACCTGCCCACCCCCCCTCCCCAGAAGTGCAGGACCGAACACGACCTGCCCACCCTCCCTCCCAAGTGCAGGACCAGACACGACCTACCCCACCTCCCCTCCCCAGAAGTGCAGGACCAGACGGCCTACCCACCTTCCTCAGCTAAAGTGCAGGGCCAGGCCGACCTACTGCCTCCCCTCCCCCAGAAGTGTAGGACCGAACACGACCTACCCACCTCCCCTCCCCCAGAAGTGCAGGACCAATTGCTGAAAGTTATACTGAAATACGAACACAATATTGCTCACTGACTCAACAACTGACGGGTCTACAGGAAGGCCAGTGTTGTTGATGCTAATGTGGTGAGGATAAACTGAACTTCCTATGGAAACTATGATTGAAACTTAGGGATCACAGTGCCTACAAAAACAAATCATATCTCTCTAAGCTCATATTCTTATCCCTGTTGTATGACTCTGTTAACACGATCAGCAAGGGACCCTGTTAACATGAGCATCAAGGGACTCTGTTAACATGAACATCAAGGGACTCTGTTAACATGAACATCAAGGGACTCTGTTAACATGAACATCAAGGGACTCTGTTAACACGATCATCAAGGGACCCTGTTAACATGAGCATCAAGGGACTCTGTTAACATGAACATCAAGGGACTCTGTTAACATGAGCATCAAGGGACTCTGTTAACATGAACATCAAGGGACTCTGTTAACATGAGCATCAAGGGACCCTGTTAACATGAACATCAAGGGACTCTGTTCAAGGACTCTGTTAACACGATCAGCAAGGGACCCTGTTAACATGAGCATCAAGGGACTCTGTTAACATGAACATCAAGGGACTCTGTTAACATGAACATCAAGGGACTCTGTTAACATGAACATCAAGGGACTCTGTTAACACGATCATCAAGGGACCCTGTTAACATGAGCATCAAGGGACTCTGTTAACATGAACATCAAGGGACTCTGTTAACATGAGCATCAAGGGACTCTGTTAACGTGAACATCAAGGGACTCTGTTAACATGAGCATCAAGGGACCCTGTTAACATGAACATCAAGGGACTCTGTTAACATGAGCATCAAGGGACTCTGTTAACATGATCAGCAAGGGACTCTGTTAACATGAACGTCAAGGGACTCTATTAACATGATCATCAAGGGACTCTGTTAACATGAGCATCAAGGGACTCTGTTAACAGGATCATCAAGGGACTTTATAAACTCCCTAAATTAACGACTCTCCCTCACTTGAATGAACAAAGTGTCGTGTGTTCCTCCCGCCCATAAATTTTCACATTCCATAGAGCAGGTGTGTGACCCCTTACAGCAGCTACCTCCCGTCCTAACTAATCACATTCCTTCGTCAAATTACCGGTCTATATCAGTCATTTTTTAATTATTATTCGGTCACACAACGATCGGGTTTCTATACCGTCGTCCACCTGAGTATAGCACCCGGGGTGATGTCCTTTTAGAAACGGGTTACGTACTGGTTTAGTTATATGATGAGATCAGGTTTACAAAACATGGATTTAATCTCGGACGTAAAGAGCTCTTGCGTGTATGTATAAGGTCGGGGTAATTATTCAACCAATCATCGGCGAACGTGTGTTTCTTTGAACATCGGTGGACAGGTCAGTCGAGAGTGTGTATGATGTTTAAACTACTGAAAGACTTGATTGGACCATTAACCCGTGTTTTTGTCGTTGAACATGTCCAGAATTATACGCACGGTAAACGGGATGGATTCGTTAAACCATTACTTTTCCAGATGAATTTTTCGTTCGTTGAAATTGATGAGAAATGTATTAAAAAAATCGATGTCGATGTTGATGTATTTTATGATGTATGAGTGTTATGAATTTTAATAGAGTATATATATAATGTTTCAAGCTATTATGTGTCACCAGGAGTCTTTTGAACCAATATATTTCACCACTGTTGCACCAATATAGTTCATCAACCAGTTTATTACACCAATATATTTCACCACTCCTCTGTTTCACCAGTCTACTAAGCCTACAGTCTCTCGCCAAGTTAATGTAGGAAATAAGTTACAAAGACACAGTGTAATTTTAGATTGAAAATTACACTGTCTTGGGCAGGTAGGAGGGAGAGCTTCGTTAATTACCCAGGTAGTTTGTCTCCCATGAATTACTCTCCCGGGCTAATTAATAACACCTTGTCATTATGTCGCTCCTTGACGCTACACCTGGAGAGAGAAAGAAAAAGAGAGAGAGAGAGAGACAGACAGTCAGGGTGCATGTGTGCAAGAAAGAGGTGTGTGTGTGTGTGTGTGTGTGTGTGTGTGTGTCAGTCAGTATCATGGAAACTTTTCGTCAGTCAGTGTGTCACAGTAACTCCCACAGTCAGTCAGTCAGTCAATGTTTTACGTCGTCAGTAAGGGCATGTGTGTGTGGGGACCAGTCCAGCAGGTAATTGGCTGCCAGGACTGACGAGAAAGAGTCTTTGTGGGTCAGCTTTACCTGGGATTTACGCAGTGGGGATTTAAGAGTTGAGTTATGTGGGTTAAGCGACAGCCCTGAACCCCGATGCCCTTTAATATGTTGGGGTTGTCATAACAAACTCCGGTTGAGCCGTGTCTACCTCCCTCCCTCGCGGCGGCGGGGAGGATGTGAACTCACCCACCCACCCATCCACCAGCTCACTCACCCAGTCACCTGCCCGCCCGCCCGCCCGCCCATCGCCACTTCTGTATCAAAACATCGCTAAGTGGCGAACACCATGAGGGGGAAACTGTGCTCTCGTGACAGTTAAAAAACATAACAATATTATGTTTTTATAAGTATTTACACACTGTTATCGAGCAATATGTAACGAAAACTAGAGGAGTTTTGCAAGTCTTGAAAAAAAAATAAAAATCACGTGGAGCTACCTGTACACACGGGGTAGCAAGGGGCAATCTGGCGTATGAAGAAGCAGGATCAAACCCCCTCAGTGTAAACACTCGGGATTCAGGCCGCGGATTGACAGGTAAAAGGGAATCCAAACAGGCTTGGGGGGACCCTTTGGCAGCGCGAGTGACGGGCTCAGATTTAAGGGGGTCGGATGCCTTTACGGTGGGGTGAGAGGGGAGGGTTACAGGGGGGAGGGAGGGGATCAAGGGAAGTATTGACGGATGTTACTGAACTACGTCGTCAAAATAGTTGATAGAAGATGAGGTAAAAAGACTCAGAGAGGGGCGGTGTGCTATTATCGTGTACTGTACAGCAGAGGGCGGCCGCTTGTTGACTGTGAGGATACAACCGCTGCTCTACACAGTCTGAGAGTGAAGTAATAACAGTGAGGGTTTACTGTAGCTGTAGTGGCTATTATGTTACCTGGACGCTATTATAAACGTACTTTCTAAAAACCTGTAAAACCTAACGACGTAAAATGTAATGTTAGCTTAGGTAAGATTACGTTGTATTGAAAAAATTTCGAACAGGGAATAAAGAAATAATAGATAAAGTTAGATATATATTTTCTTACCTCACTGATAGTCCACACTGTTGGTAGTAAATGTTGCCATAAAGTAGCCATCGATAACTGTGTAATCAAGAAGCGTTGAAAGTATGTGATTTGGCTACTTTTTTCTCCCTCCCCTCCCTCCTTCCTTCCCTTCCCCTCCTTCCTTCCCTACCACCTTCCCTCCCCTCCCACCTTTCCTCTCCTCCCACCTTTCCTCCCCTCCCTCCTTCCCTCCCCTCCCACCTTCCGTCCCCCTGCCTCCTTCCCTCCCTCCCTCGTCTCACTCCATCAGAGGCGGTGACCAACAAGGAAGGCCTTGGTCCTGAAACCTTTGCAATGAAGCCTAGTTAGGATTCACTGGAAGCCTCAGTAGTCGATCTTATACTTCGGGATACAAGTCATGGTTGCCGGTCAGGTAGCCTTAACTCTACTAGGTCCAATTTAACCTAACCTAACCTAACCAGATCCGACGTAGGTTAGGTTACGTTAGGTTAGGTTAGCTTGGGTTGGAGCCTAATAGGAATGGCACCTATTAGGACTGGGAGCTATTTGTCCAGTTACCGGGAGTGTTTACCAGCGACGAGGAAGTTGAAGACCAAGACAATTCTCCTGATGAAGTAAACAAAAGAAAAAATTAATAGAGTTGAATGATGATGATGAGGAAAGTTTGTTGTACTCTATAGTCTGTTAGTGGCGACCTGATGGTGGTGATGGTGGTGGAGGTGATGGTGGTGTTGGAGATGATGTTGGTGATGGTGGTGATAATGAGGATGATGATGATGATGATGGCGATGGCGATGATGGTGATAATGATGATGGTAGTGATTATGATAGTGGTGGAGGATGGGGGAGACGATGGGGTTTGCCAGATCCACCTCATATGATTGATAGATACAGTTAATGATGATCCACATTCCCCAACACAATTTATCATCCCGCGGTAAATCTCGCTTCCTGGTGAAAGACAAACGGACACTGAGACCTTCCTTACTTATCTATTACGTAAAACAAGATAAAACAAGCACATACAAAAGCAATGCAGATATTACACTCGCTGTATTATACTCTCTCTCTCTCTCTCTCTCTCTCTCACACACACACAGAGCGGTAGAGAGAGGGACGCAGCGGGTCGTCTGCCACCGCCGCGACCCCTTCTGGTGGTGCTCACTGCTTTCAACAACCTGCACCACCATCCCTCCAGCAACAACATCCTGCACCACAGCCCTCCAACCAACAACAACAATAAAGACAGCTTCCACCACCAACCCTCCAACAACAAAGAAAGCTTCCTCCAACAACAACAACAACTACAATAAGGCGGTTAGCAGCCATGGTGGACCTCGTGAGGCAGGTGTGGCCATCAATCATCTCACGTTAGCGTCGGTAACTCGCGGCGTAATTAAGTACAACAAGAGCAGTGGTTGTAGGGTATATCTACTGCATACCTTGTATACCCTGAGGGCACAACACTAGGGTTTAGGGCCTCACGTAACCCCATGCCCACAGGTGCCAAGATGATTAATACCCAACGGATTATGTTAAAGTCGAGGTAAACAAGGGTAGGTCGTCGATGAGCCGACAGGAAGCGAGGCCCAGTGCACAGAAGCGCGTGCTGGACCATCACTCATACCTGAAGGATATTTATACCTGGGAGAGCATCGTGCTTGAACTTGCCTTCCAAGAATTAGAATAAGAAATTATATATATTATATAATTAGAGTCGTCCACAGGAGGAGTATTACTAGGTGCTGTCTGGCGTTAGATACGATGTATTATTCTCTTTAAATGTGGGTAAAATATATATATTTTCTAGCGGCGTCTAGATAAATCAGGAAAGGGACAGGCTGGGTACACAGGGTACGGCCGACCGCGGTCTAGGCGAGGTGATGGAAGGCCGACCTCCAGGGGGTGTTGCTCATTATCTCTCTCTCTCTCTCTCTCTCTCTCTCTCTCTCTCTCTCTCTCTCTCTCTCTCTCTCTCTCACACACGCAGTTCCAATCCTCACGCCTCATACTGACAAACACAAACAATTTAGACACACATTATCGTCTGCACAAAGAACATTTTTTTTTAGGAATCCATTTTGGCTTATAATCCCCCTTGAGTCTCTCCCCTTCGTCAGCGGGGCCTAAGTACCTCCAGGAGAGTATTCAGAAAGGGGAGAAGGACCTCTTTCTCTGTCTCTTTCTCCTCTTTTCTCTGGTTTTCTGCCTCCTCTTTGTGGCCTGAACGTGCGAACTTTCACCCCGTTTATGAAGAGGATTATCCCAGACGAGCGGGTCTTCACGCCCATTACTGTGTTAAGGGGTCTTACTCGAACGCCTCCACACACTGTCGAGGATTTTTGACGCCTTTGTGAACGCGCCTCGTGTTTGGGGTGATTAGTGCAGAGTGTTTTGGTGGCTGAGGACGCTTACGACTGTGGGTTTGAATTCGTTTTCTTTCATTTTCTTCTTTCTCTTTTCTTTGTGTATTAAGTGAAGAATAAATAATATTTTCCTTTCAAACTTACAAGAGTGTATAATGTTAGAAAGTCATTACAGTACAGTTCAGTAAAGGGTGATCGTGTCTCCCAGCGATATATCAAATTACGGTCTATGGGATATTCTACTTCCTATCCATATACCGTATAAAAAAGCTTACATACCGAAGAATTGCGATATTTTTTTTTTCTTCTAGATGAATTTCAAAGGTATAAAACCACTAACCATTACAGTACATTACATTCCATCTCAGTAGTGGTAATAGTGTCCCCAACCAGTATCAAATTACGGTATGGGATGGCCCGCTTCTCCCCTCCCCTCCCTACACAACACACTCACACACAAAAACACATGACTCCCCTTCTATAGTGCGAGTCTCTTTAGGAAGCTGTGGCGGGCACCTGGATGGTGTCAAGTTCTCCAAGCTATCAGATCACCGAGGTGTTTGTGCCATTCAGAAGGTAGCAATAGCGAGGTGTTTGTCGGTTCATGTAGCAATAGCGAGGTGTTTGTCGGTTTATATAGCAATGCTGAGGTGTTTGTCGGTTTATATAGTAATGCTGAGGTGTTTGTCGGTTTATATAGTAATGCTGAGGTGTTTGTCGGTTTATATAGTAATGCTGAGGTGTTTGTCGGTTTATATAGTAATGCTGAGGTGTTTGTCGGTTTATATAGTAATGCTGAGGTGTTTGTCGGTTTATATATTAATGCTGAGGTGTTTATCGGTTTATATAGTAATGCTGAGGTGTTTGTCGGTTTATATATTAATGCTGAGGTGTTTATCGGTTTATATAGTAATGCTGAGGTGTTTGTCGGTTTATGTAGCAATGCTGAGGTGTTTGTCGGTTTATATAGTAATGCTGAGGTGTTTGTCGGTTTATGTAGTAATGCTGAGGTGTTTGTCGGTCCATTCATTACGTCATACCAAACACCAACAAAACAATGACCAAACACGTTACCTCATCAGCTCTTATAAATGGTCTACAGAATTGACACACAAAGATCGGGTGTCGTCACGATACGGAGACGACCAGGGTTCGAATCCTTAGTGTTCCATACCTACAGGAGAGTTTTGGTGCAATTTAGACGCCATTTTGGTTTAGTGTGCTTCATTGTCTGTTTTTTTTTACCTTTTCTTTGTTTTCAATCATTTCATTCATTTGTTTTATTTCTCTTCATTCAATTAATCAATCAATCAATTCCTTTATTTGTATTTTTTTTTCAATTTTCTTTCATTTTTTCTCTTCTATCCTCCTCTGCTATCTTTCTCGTCATTTATTACCTTATTTGCCACTTACTTGGTTTATTGAAATACGTGGAAATAAAGACAATGAAAAGATAGAAGGAATTTGAAGAGAAAAAGGAGACAAGAATTTGACCTGAAAAGTGAAATGGAAAAAACGTGTACAAGTTACGAGTTAAAAAATATATAGAGAGAGAATGATAGAAGCATGAGAGAGAGAGAGAGAGAGAGAGAGAGAGAGAGAGAGAGAGAGAGAGATGACACACACACACACACCATACTTCCACCAGCTGGCCGCCAACGTCTGTCGACACCTAGGGGGGAGTGACGTCACGGCCGACATACCCGTCCATATCAAACCAGATGTCGCGTCTCTCACACGTGTCGTAATGTCGGCCGCTTTTTTCGCGCCCTATTTTTATATATATTTTTTTTAAGACATTCCTCGTCACCTGAGCCTCAAGGCGCGTAGGGCGAGACAGAAATTGACCATAAAGATATAAAGAATAAATAATGCAAAATATACTAAGGAATAAAGTAGTTTTTTTTATATGGCTCACCTGTGGGAAATTCCCCTACCTGTAATTTATATGTAAGATAATTGTTATGTATGAATTTATGATTACCTGAAGGATTATAACTGGGAAATGTATACATGATGGTGGAAATAAATGTATACATGAGTAATGACTGGAAAATGTACACATGAGTAATGACTGGAAAATGTACACACGGTAAGTACGATACGAATTTTTACACGTTATAATACGCACAGGATATTACGGCCCAAAAAGTTCGTATTAGCTCACATGTTTTCGTTCAATAGAAAAAATTGGAAACGTAAACAGATGAAAAACAAAAGCACCAATAGACAAACACACGGTAGCCACGAGCCAATCAGAATAGAGCATTTTCCCTACATATATAATTGAGGGATCCCGACTGCATTAATTGGTAAGCGCCGTGTGTGTGTGTGTGTGTGTGGACCAAATATTTCGGTATGGTCCAAAACTACCCTAGATTTAACCAACCTTTTATTTTTTCCTTGTTAAAATGTTTTCACCATTTATTTATTTATCTAATTTTTTTATTATTTTTATTTTTATTTTGTATTTTATTTTATTTTCATACCTGAGAAATTCTCTCTCTCTCTCTCTCTCTCTCTCTCTGTTTCCTTCCTTGTGTGCTTTTGTTTGTTTGTATGCAATTGTTTGTGTATGTGCTATTACTTGAACGATTTTGTGTTTATTTGTGTGTTAGGAATTTGTGTGTTTGTTTTTGTGTATTAGGGTTTATGTACGTATATGTGTTTGTGTTAAATATTTGTTTGTATTTGTTTTAGTGTGTGTGTGTGTGTGTGCAGTGACTCCTACCCTGAGAGACACACACACATGTTAACAGTGACATTCTTTCTCATCTCGTGTTAGCAATGACTTCACACACACACACACACAGACACACACACACACACACACACACACACGGACACCACCACAATGTAAGTCAACACGTCCCACCCTCTACTGTACACACAACCTAGAGCCGCACACAATGTTCTTCCTATAACAGAGTGACTCGTAGGGTGGCTGCAGTACACCCCGTCTGTGGATATTGAACGCCGGGGTCATATATCAACCTAGAGCCTGGTATAAGGTGGCTAGTGTCAGGCCTGTCACGCGGCGGCACTACCATCAGGCTCCTAACCCCCCTGCCACCCTCCTCCTGCCCCGCCCTCGAGAACAGCTGACCACCACAACAGGCAGCCGTAAATATATTCTAGGATACAAAGGCGATCATTAAAACCCTCAACATACTCGGTGGGACACAATGGAAACCCACGGTGGCTGAGTCCCCCTTCTCCCGGAGGTGACCCCGTATATAAACACATCTGAAGGTGGACATAGATAGCCCTATTCCTCTCCCTCCACCACCCTATAGCCACCCCTCTACTACCCCTATGCCCTCCTATACTCTCGTCTACCATTCCTCCCGTCTACCACCCTTCTCGTTTACCCCTTCCTTCCTCTGTCCACCCTTCTCCGTCTACCTTCCCCGTCTACCACTACCTCCGTCTGTCTACCACTCCCCCCCGTCTACCACCTCCCCGTCTCCTCCTCTACCACTACCGTCTACCACCCCCTCCCGTCTACCACTCCTCCCCTCTACCACCTCCCCGTCTACCACTCCTCCCCCGTCTACCACCACCTCCTCCCGTCTACCACTCCTCCCCGTCTACCCTCCTCCCGTCTACCACCACTTCCCTCCACTCTGTCTACCACTCCTCCC
>NW_024744839.1:4365390-4376661 GCF_018991925.1 Homarus americanus
AAATAAAGGGATCCCAGTTTACCTCCTCCTCTTTTCCTCCTACTCCTACTCTTCCTACTCCTTCTCTTTCTACTACTCCTCCTTATTTTAACTCCAGCTGGTTCATAAGGCCTCCTGCCCTCCTCCTGGTATTACGGTGGTGGTGATTGTGGTGGTGAAGGTAATGGCGAGGGTTGTGTTGGTGCTGGTAGTGTTGGTGGCGATACTGGTGGCTGGTATTGGTGGGTGTGGTGATGCTGGTGGTGATGATGGTGATGCTGGTGGTTGGTACTGATGGTTGTGGTGATGATAATGGTGGTGGTGATGGTGATGCTGGTGACTGTTACTGGTAGTGGTGGGGGGTGGGGTACGGGCGAGGCAGATGGGTAACATCACACAATGGAGAGAATCATCTTCTGGTTTCCTGCCGTGACCACTGGAGCCCCTGTAGCGTGCCCACGAGTCCCTCTATGGTCCTCCCTGTTCTACACGCCCTCTATAGTGACCTTGTAGAGCCCTCAGTGGTCCTCAAGGCGTCTAGCAGCTCTGTAATACCGACCACGTGGCTGACTTAAAGTGTTTCGCTCTCTATATTATACACTGACACTATAGAGTCCTCAGCCTCCTCATAGCTCTGTATACTGACCATATACAGTCCTCAGAGTCCTTAAAATATCCTCTATACTGACCACGTCGAGTCCTTATTGTCCCCCCCCCCCAACCAAGTCCACTCACATTGTTTGGACTATTTTTATTTTCCGCTTTTATTCTTTTTTTTAGGGGGGGGGGGTAAGGTGGGGGTCCTTGAATAGTCGGATTAACGTTGTCTCTGTCAGCCTAAAATGTCACTTTGTCCTGGACGCACCGCAGTTGACGAAGAAGACCGAATTTGAAGAGTTCATTTCGGAAACGACGCGAATTAGGTGTTTTCAGGCCTGCGGTAACTTCTGTATATCCGACTCACGTATTATTCTCCGCCACACAGACATATATACCGCCGTAAAATGCCAGAGAATAGTGACTTCATTTCGGCCCCCTCTCGTGGTAAACCTCAGGCAGGAAGTACAGTTAACAAAGGTGGTTAATGGGGTGTATACTGTATAGCCGACTTAAGGGTATAGGATTCCTTCGATACTTGGCATTTACCTGTGATAGTTAATGGACGCTGATTTTCAATATAGATTATGAAATAATATAAAACATACTTTATAATGCATAGAAATAACCTTCTTCTTGAAACTTAAATGGCGTTCTATATTATCATTTAAAGATTAAAGTTCCATCACTCGTAGAAAGTTTCACCTACGGTATGAGAACTTTTTTTTCCCCATCTCTCTTGAATCCGGATATATTGGCCCGGTACATAACTTTTACGGATGATATGTGACTACGGACGAATTTTTCACACATCATAAAGCTTCCCCACTCCTCTACCACCACTACCACCCCCCACTCCTCTACCACCACTACCACCCCCCATTCCTCTACCACCACTACCACCCCCCATTCCTCTACCACCACTACCCCCTCCCCCTCCCTTACACCCCCTGTTACACCATACTGAGCCAAGCCTTCTACCACAGGATGAATGAGTGACCTTCCTTCCTTCCCCTCTGTTTACATCCATACACCCGGATATCTACACACTCATACACCCGTTCACCCATACACTCATACACCCCGGACACTCATACACCCATACACAATGACCCACACATCAGTCCTTCTCTTAGTCACTGGGAACTACACAACACACACACACAAGTTACGATAGAATCTCACTGTAATTTTTCTTTCCTGTAGTAAGTGAGTGTGTTAGATGTAGCAAACTGGACTAACACGTCTGGTTAAATGGAGATATACATGTTTTGGACACAGGGTAGGTTGGGACACGGGTTGGGACATGGGATGGGGCAGGAGTTGGGGACACGAGATGGGGACAGGAGTTGGGACACGGGTTAGGATATGGGATGGGGCAGGAGTTAGAGACACGAGATGGGACAGGAGTTGGGACACGGGTTGGGACATGGGATGGGACACGGGATGGGACGCATTTGTCATGGGATCTTTGATAATTCGTCCCCATATACCCCTCCATACACCTCTGTCTCCCTCGCCCTCCCATAACTATATTTCATTTTCCACAACAATGATCACACAAGTATTTCACGCCGTCATGATATTTTTTTTCTGCTTTTGTGTGTGTGTGTGTGTGTGTGTGTGTGTGTGTGTGTGTGTGTGTGTGTGTGTGTACGTCAACCAGCCAGCCGTAGTCACTCGTCTCAACAGTGTAAGGAATTCACAACAAATGTTACTTGTCTCCCAGCTTAGGTTAGGTTAGGTTAGGTTAGCGCCTCATCAATCCAAGTCCTGTTTGGTTACTATCAGATTACCAACTGTCTCATGGTTATGCAACACGTGTCTTCTAACTATGCAACACCTGTCTCGTACAATACATGGCTATGTTTGTGAAGTGTCTCAAGAATATGCAACAAGTCCTACATTAACTGGCACTGTTGATCCGTCAGTGGACCTCATAATACTGACTATGTTTACGCATATGAAGAAATAAAAAACACACACACACACACACACACACACACACACAGACACACACACACACACACACACACACACACACACACACGCACACACACAGACACACACACACACACACACACACACACACACACACACACACACACACACACACACACACACACACACACACACACACACACACACACACACACACACACACACACACACACAGACACACACACACAACAGCTCGGTTAGGTGAAGTTATCTATACCGTAGATCAAGTGTATGATAATTAGAGTGACAGAGTGTCTAGTTGTTTGTGTCGTGTCCGCCATTGGGGAGTCGGTGTCATCAGTATCCTGTCATCGCCTCGTGTTGATAATCATCTTCATCCCATCGGTGATTTTCTTTTGTTTACTTTGATCACCTGAAGATTAGACTCCCTAGTGTGTGTTTTTTTCTTCACCGGTTGATTAAATACAGGTACCTTGAATTTATTGTAAGCCTAACCTAACCTAACCTAACCTAACCTAACCTAACCTAACCTAACCTAACCTAACCTAACTTTCCCGAATCATAACCTAACCTAACCCTAATCATCGACGTGTTCCTTGTGTTGCTGTTACTGTCAATAGAATTCTCTTAGTCAGGTAGTTTGAGGTTTAATTTGTTAAGACATTTTTTAATTAATTTGTGGATTATGTTAACCTGAGGAGCATAGACGGGAAGACAGATAACACAGACGGGAAGACAGAAACACAGACGGGAAGACAGAAAGACAGACGGGAACACAGAAACACAGACGGGAACACAAGAAAACACGGACGGGAAATTAGACAGCAGAGATAGGAAGACAGATAACACAGACGGGAAGACAGAAACACACTCGGGAAGACAAGACAACACCGATGGGGAGACAGACAGCTCTGACGGGAAAATAGACAGGAATATTCAATGAAATTTGTTAAGAAACGCAAATAAAGACAGAAAATAGACAGGAACAATTAAGAATGCACACGTAAGAAAGATACAAAAAATAATGATAATAAACGTAGACAAAAAAAAAGAAAAAACGAAATAAAGACAATCAAAAAATAAACCTGATAATAGACAGAACACAGAGATAATTAACAAGAAGACAGACAAATAAACAGATAAAAGAGACAGAATATGAAGGAAGAAAACATGTCAGGAGATACTGTCTGATGTAGAAGCAAAAGTGAGTTGGCGAGGACAGTTACCACAGTCTTATTTGGCGAATGTAAACAAAATGATTCGCCAAGTGAGTCTCTCTCTCTCTCTCTCTCTCTCTCTCTCTCTCTCTCTCTCTCTCTCTCTCTCTGCCTTTTCTTTCTTTGTTTTCTGTTCTTAAAGATACACAGACGTCTATTAATTTGGAGGTCAAAAGGTCAGGTCTTCCAAGGGGTCAAGGTCATTATGGGCGTGTTCTTACCTGTAGTATTTACCTTGATTTTGGTGATAAAGACCCCCAAGGAATTAAGTCACTCTATACAATGGCATTTCCTCCTGCATCTTCGTGGTATTAAAGGAAGATTTTTTTTTCTTACTCATGGGAAGAAAAAATTCTTTGGTATTTATTTTTTTTAGAGAAATTAAATAAACTCGCATTTTTTTTTACCTAGCTTAACTTCCAGTACTCTCTACCACAGTCTACCACAGTCTAACACACACTACCACAGTCTACCACATTCTACCACAGTCTAACACACACTACCACAGTCTACCACATTCTACCACAGTCTAACACACACTACCACAGTCTACCACAGTCTAATACACTTAACTAGGAAGCGACTATATATAGACTATTAGGTAACTTCCTATCATACTCTCTTCCTCTACTACCATCACCTACCACAACTCTCTATCTACCACAACTCTCCATCTACCAGTACCTACCACAACTCTCCATCTACCAGTACCTACCACAACTCTTCATCTACCAGTACCTACCACAACTCTCCATCTACCAGTACCTACCACAACTCTCCATCTACCAGTACCTACCACAACTCTCCATCTACCAGTACCTACCACAACTCTTCATCTACCAGTACCTACCACAACTCTTCATCTACCAGTACCTACCACAACTCTCCATCTACCAATACCTACCACAACTTTCCATCTACCAGTACCTACCACAACTCTTCATCTATCAGTACCTACCACCACCTATGTTCCATGTATACTCATACTTCCATATAGCCACCACACACTACCATACTACCAGCACCTACCCTATATGGTAATAACACGACTACCACACACACACACACACACACACATTGCTACCTGCATTACACAACACCAAATAATGTGTCCGCCACTTTCTTCACACACACACACACACACACACACACACCGTCTCCCCGCTGGTGATTTCAACGAGTCGGTAAGTAATGATCCAGCTCTCCTTAAGCTGTAAATTGTGGCTGGCTTCATGGCTGACTCGACCATCACCATTAGCCAGGAATGAAACCGATGGGGAATTGAAGACAGTCAAATATTATCATTTGTGTATTTGTAATGAGGGTTCACGGCAATTACCAGTGTGTGGTGCACCGAGGATACAGTGGTTATTGGGTGGAGAATGTGAAGTGGGTTGGTGAAGAATGGGGTGGTTGAGTGGAGTGGGTGGGTTGGTGGAGTGGAGTGGGAGTAGGTGATTGAAATGAGTGGATGGGTAGAGGAGTGGTGGAGGGGGGAGGGATAGGCGGAGGGTAGAGGGATAGGCGGAGGGTGGAGGGAGAAAGATAGTTAGTTTGGATAGGATTGCGTCTGCGTTAGTAAGCTCTATGAATGGCACTCCTGATTGATTGAACGACCGCCTCAACCCTTCCATTCCCCTCTCACACCTCCCCAGCCTTCTCCCCCCACCCCCCGATAGGAAAACCTAACCAAACCTTCCCTAACCTAACCTAACCTAACCTAACCTAACCTAACCTAACCTACAGAAATCAATAATTACACGATGCAGAGAGACGAGGAGTAAATTGTTGCAGGTGGCAGCACTGGGTCGGTGTGCTGTTGAAGGCTAGTCTATGGTAACACGTGTACTTGAAACTATCGCTGACATTATTATTGTTATTGGTCTGAGCGAGCTGGCCAGAGGCCCCCCCCTCCTTTCCTCTGCTGCTGCTGTTGTGGGGGATGACAGCTCCACCGCTATCACCACCACCACCGTCACTGTCACATTCGTCGACCTTCAACCCTGAAGTTCTCCAGCTCGGCGTCGGCAGCTCAGTCGCCTTAGAATGTCCTGTAGCGTTAGTCTCCTCCGTACAGTTACTTCTGAAAAGACCTCGTCAGGTGTGTGTGTGTGCGTGTGTCTGTCTGTCTGTTTTCATCAGTGGATGTGTGTGTGTGCGTGCGTGTGTGTCTTTCGCAGCGTGTGTGTGCGTGTGTGTCTTTATCAGTGCGTGTGTAAGCATGTGCGAGAGAGAGAGAGAGAGGAAGTGGGTGTGGGTGTGGATGTTAAAGACGTGTGGAGTGGTTGTGTGGAGGTGCCAACTGCTCTGCCCGCTTGTGTTGTGACGTGATAATTGGTGGCATTGTTGCTTGTGTACGCTGGAATGTTGCTGAGGGAGGTGGTGGTGGGACAATGGCCGGTAACTATTAGATTTACGACCTAACTTGTGCTAAGATACAGCCTCCATTGTCAGCCCCTGTTTACTGTACCAAGGGGTAGGGGGTCTGGGGGGGGGGTACTAAGCGGCAGGGGGGACGTGTGGGGTGAGGAGTAAAAAATGATGAAGAAGAAAAAATGTACAAGATGACAAAAGTGAAGAAGAAGAAGAATACGAAGAAGAAGAAGAAAGATTTATGCCATGGCAGTAACCCTCCAACGTTTCCTCAACACATTATGAACATGAAGCATCAATGGTGAGTCTGGATGGTGTGATGAAGACTAATGCTGAACAGGTCACACGGGGTTAGGAGCCTCGCTATGACCGGGTGTAAACAGCAGGTAAAACACGCGACGACCGGGGAGGTACCAGGGGAAGGGAGGGGTACCAAGAGAGGGAGGGTACCAGGTGTAGGGAGGGGTACCAAGAGAGGGAGGGTACCAGGTGTGACGATGAAGGAGGGTACCAAGAGAGAGAGGGAAGGTACCAGGTGCAAGGAGGGTACCAGGTGAAGGGAGGGTACCAGGTGCAAGGAGGGTACCAGGTGAAGGGAGGGTACCAGGTGCAAGGAGGGTACCAGGTGAAGGGAGGGTACCAGGTGCAAGGAGGGTACCAGGTGAAGGGAGGGTATCAGGTACAGAGAGGATACGAGAAGAAGGATGAGTTGCGATGATTTACGTGTATTACCGGTATTACGTTAGTCTCCCCTGACCCCCTTTATCGACACCACATCCCCTTCCTCCCTCCCTTGTTCTCCCTCCCCCCCTCCCTCCCTCCCTCCCATGTCCTCCTTTACTCTTACCAGGGACCACCCACACCGCCGGAAGCCTTCAGCCCTCCTCCTTTTCCCCCCGCCCTCTCTACCTCTCCCTCCTCCCCACCTCTAGTCCCTTCCTTCACCTATTCACCCCCTCCCCTACTTCTTTCCACGTCTCCTACCCTGTCCTTCTTCCTCTTATCAACCCAAGGCCTCCTCTCACCCAGAAACTCCCCACCCCCCTCCACCACCCCTACGACCCTCATCTTCCATCACCCCTACCGTCATCCACCACCACCCCCACCCCCCCTCACACCACCCCTACGACCCTCACCATCCTCCCACAACCCTCATCTTCCATCACCCCTACCGTCGTCACCACCCCCACCACACCCCCCACCACTACCCTCACGCAAGACTAATTCCGACAGTAATATCATCGAGGTTTAAGTAGACGTATTAGCTCTTAACACACACGAAAACGAACTTGGGCGCCTCAAAGGGAACAAATCGACCTTGAGGGCCAAACAAAACAAAAAAATATAGTTACACAAGCAATTATCAACCGGATTGACTAATTTTCTTGACAACAACTGGTGATTAGAAGCAGTTGGGTTGTTTGGGGGGAGAGTGGCTTAGTTATTAGGAGTCGACCAGGAGGATTATTACCGTCTTCTTGTTTGTTTACTCTCTCTCTCTCTCTCTCTCTACTCACCACCACTACTACCACCCATACCCACGCCATCACCATACCATCACCATCCACACACCATCACCATCCACACACACACACCACCACCACCTCACCCACACACCACCATCCACGCACCATCACCACCCACACACCACAACCATCCACACACCACCACCATCCACACTACCACCAACCACCATCCACACCACCACCACCCACACCAGCCATTCCATCAACGTCTCCTCTCCTCATTCTTCTTGCTAAGGAGTGACCAATTCAGTCTTTTCTCTAAGTGGTAAAAATGCATTAAGCGTGACAGTCATTAGGGCGAGGTTGTGGGAGTAACAAGAGTTCCTGCAGCTGTTTATCTCCGCTCACATCTAGGAGGGGGGAATGCTAACAGGGAGGAGGTGCTGGCAGAGTGGGAAGGGGGGAGGATGCCGGCAGGGAAGGAAGCGAGGAGGGTGCTGGCAGGGAGGGAGGGAAAAAGGGTGCTGACAGGGAAGGAGGGAAAGGGGGTGCTGACAGGGAGGGAAGGAAGGAAGGAGGGTATGTCGTCAGGAGTTGCACAAGTGCAACACGCACATGTACACAAGCTCAGTCACTCACTCACTCACTCACTCACTCACTCACTCTCCCTCGGTCAGAACTTGCCAAGAGGGTAACATTGTAAAGTAAATTTCCTTTAATGATTTAATGAGTCGACCAGTTTGAACAGGACACACACACACACACACACAGAGCACTTCTTCTCCAGGCTGAAGTACAGGTTAAGTGCCCAGGTAAGCCTACTTATTAAGCTCTTGAAGTACAATAACTTAAACTCCTGAGTACGATGTCTGAAGCCTAAACGTACGATGACCCCTTGCCTTGAGTAAGATGAATTTGTCCTCAGGAGGTCAAGTCATTGTACTCAGTGGGTGTTCAGTGTACTAAATGAGGTATCCCCTCTAAGTGAGGTATCCCCCCCAAGTGAGGTATCCCCCCTAAGTGAGGCATACCCCCCCCTCAAGTATCCTTCCTCATACCCGAACCCAGAGCTGCCAGTGATCTCGAGTCTAGATACGGGTATGTTTCAGTAACCTTTGATATACCCGGGTTGTGTATCTGTTGTTTTGTAAGTTGTGTGTCGCCTGCAGTGTAGTGTGTGTGTGTGTGTGTGTGTGTGTGTGTGTGTGTGTGTGTGTGTGTGTGTGTGTGTGTGTGTGTGTGAGTATCGGTCACATTACCATTACATCTACCACACATCAACTGCTAATTATTTCCAATGGGTCGTGAGAACACCTTGCTGAGGCCCCACACTATAATTCCCACAATAGATTACAGCGTCTTAGGAGGTAATGATTCCCCCTTACCTCCCTCCCTCTTCATCAACGTCATCATCCCTCCTCCCTCTCTCTCTCCTCATCCTTCCTTTCCTCCTTATCTCCTACCCATTTACCCTACTTAGATAAATTGTACCCCTCGAGACGCCCTGCCTAATCCCCCCACCACCCTACCCCAACCACCCCCAACCAGCCCCACCCTACCCCACCCCACCCCTACCCCCACCCACCCGCCCACCCACGTTTTCTAAGGTTGCTCCTCACCTGGGTTTTTATTGCGATAATCTTTTCATTTTGCCAACAAGGAGATCCGCATGGCCAGTGTGAGTGGCCAGAACCAATGTGGCCCTGCCAAGCGCCGGCAGGTTGATGTAGAGCAGGAAGGAGAAACCACTACTATTACCCTCCTCCCTCTCCTCCTTCCTTCTCCTTCCTTCCTTCCTTCCTTCCTTCCTTCCTTCCTTCCTTCCTTCCTTCCTTCCTTCCTTCCTTCCTTCCTTCCTTCCTTCCTTCCTTCCTTCCTTCCTTCCTTCCTTCCTTCCTTCCTTCCTTCCTTCCTTCCTTCCTTCCTTCCTTCCTTCCTTCCTTCCTTCCTTCCTTCATCTTTCCTTCCCTCCCTCCCTGGGTCCTCTACGCCTCCCAGGATAGCCAGGACCCCCAGGCCACTTCTGTAAGGACAGCCTTCAGGCTAAGTCGCCAGGACCACACCATCAGGACCACCAACACACCACAGGACCACACCAACATACCATCAGGATACCACACCAACATACCATCAGGACCACGCAACATACCATCAGGACCACACCAACACACCACCAGGACCACGCCCAACATACCACCAGGACCCACACCACCAGGACCACCAACACACCACCAGGACCACACCATCAGGACCACACCAACATACCACCAGGACCACACCATCAGGACCACCCAACACACCACCAGGACCACACCCTCAGGACCACCAACATACCACCAGGACCACATAACATACCAGGACCACCAACATACCACCAGGACCACCACCAGGACCACACCAACATACCACCAGGACCACACCATCAGGACCACACCAACATACCACCAGGACCACACCAACATACCACCAGGACCACACCATCAGGACCACACCAACATACCACCAGGACCACACCAACATACCACCAGGACCACACCAAAACACAGACCGCCCCTAAACACAGACCGCCCCTCGCCCCGCCCTCCTCCCATCTTACCTGTGGCTATCTACCTGTGATCTGGGCAGCACCTGGTCGGGGGTCGTCCAGGTGCTGACGACTGGGGCGTTCTTTACAAATTCGTTAAGTGTAATTTCACTAACCCAAGATTTAATCCGTTTTCCTGTGGGTGGCTGTGTGCGTGCTTGCGTGTGCGCTTGTGTGCGTGTGTGCGTGCGTTAACATATTAGAAGAGTCACCAACAATAGCGTTCTACCTATCATTATCATCACCGTCCACACAACACCCGCTTACGAGTTGTTGTTTATACCAGAGAAAATAATGTTCTCTTTATCGTATAACTAGATTGACTGAGATGGGTTATTTGTTATAGTTAGTTACACACCAAGAACAAATTGAAATATCACTCATACGGGAAGAACATCATCAGTAATAACAACGACAATACAATAACAATAACAACAAAAACATCAATACAATAAAAATATCAATAACAACAACAATAATAATTCAAAGATAATTAGTGTTACATCTGCCGTCAACTCATCACGGGAATAAATCAGAAGAAAATCGCCCAGAACTGATCAAGGGGCGACTTTTTTATTTTTTTATTTCATCACTCATTTTTTTTTTACCTCCTAACCATGACCGCTTCCTGTACTCTGGCAGCTAAGGTGGGGGTATTATCACATTATTTTGACGCTACTGTGGTTTTAATGACTCTTATGGAGGTGGTCTTGTTGATAGCAGCGACCTCTTTTACCTTCCTACTTACCTACTTACTTACTTACTTACTTACTTGCTTACTTACTTACTTACTTACTTACTTACTTACTTACTTACTTACTTACTTACCTACCTACTTACTTACTTACCTACCTGCCTACCTGCCTGCCTGTGGTGTGGTGTGTCCGTAAGCAAAATGTATAGATTCCCCAAACCCACTGTCATGCCCAATTTATACTCTTGACATGACCTCTTAATGACCTCTGATGACCTCTCAGTGACCCAGACGCTGACACAGATAATGTCCACTCCTCTACCTGTCCACTCCACTACTTGTCCACTCCTCTATCTGTCCACTCCTCTTCCTGTCCACTCCTCTACTTGTCCACTCCTC
>NW_024744839.1:4376761-4410677 GCF_018991925.1 Homarus americanus
TTAAATTTTAGTTCAGAGAGAAAAGTATTTTTGGCCAAAAAAATCCTGTAAGGGGGTAAGCTCACAAATTTTATTTTATTTTCGGCCAAAAAATGGATTTTGCTCAAAATTTCAGTATAGGTACTCCTGAATGTGCTGCTTAAGGATCTGTTAACCAAAATTTGATATCTTGATTATAACTTGTTCAAATGGCTTTTAGAAAATGTTCAAATGATTTTTAGAATATTTTAATTACTTTTGCAATGCTAATTACTCGCCACTTTTGGGTTTTCGAGGTCATTTCTTGGTGCTTGTGTATTATTCTGGATGTACTTAAATATTCCACCAAATTAAATCTATTACCTCACGTCAAACAGGGTAGAGGTAATTGACTCGTAACATCAGCAACAAAATGTACGGGAACTATAATTAGATACGAGGTCTTGATTTACATTTATATAACAAAATTCGGCTTTAAGTCAGGTGATATGTTGTGTAGAAGGAGCGGCAGATTCACGTGTTTGTATTAGCAAAAGCAATGTTCATAATTCACCCAGGAGAGAGAGAGAGATGCTCCTCGTCTGTGCCTACACAACACAATACCTAATTGTGACGTGATTATAGTGACATGATTGATAGATATGAAGTGACTTATGATTATATCTGTGACCTAATTATGTAAAGGTCGTGATTAACACTCCTTGACCTTTACATTATTTGTGAGTTATTTCCTTTCCCCAGTTACTATGAGGAAATTATCATATATCAGGATGGGAACAGACAGACAAGACTGATTATAGTATAGTCATCTTAAGTTTGTTTTTTTCGAGGTGGGGCATAATTAATCGTAGCGAGAATCTTGGGGGAGGAGAGGGGGTAATCGGTAAAAAAAAATCGGTGGTTTAAGGGAAAAATAGGTGGTTTAAAGGAAAAGAAATGGGAGGGGGAAATCTGGAAAAAAAATCGGTGGTCTAATTAAGGGAAAAAAATCTGTTGGGAGGGAGAAATCAGCAAAAAAATAATCGCTTGTATAAGACGAAAAAACCTAAGTAAAATCAAACTGACTTACCTGAGGGGGCCGACCGCCTGCCACCTGGAAGCGCTCCACCGAAACTAATAAGATCAGCCAACCGTGAAAATAAAGCGAACATAAACTGCTTCTCTGCCAACGTAACCTTTACCGCCAGCCATGAATATTCAAAAGACAACAGTGAGAGAAAATGAAAGTATTTATGGAGGGAAGACACGCGCTTGGTAACGACGAGAATTGCCACACATGGATAACTTGAGGGAGGAGAGAGAGGGGGAAGAGGAGGGAGGAGTGCTTGGAAGACATGAGTAAAAATATAAGACGTTTCGGGAAGATGGAATATTTTTCTAACTAGGATAACCTGCAAGTGATGTAGAGGTGGCTGGAAGGGGAATGGGAGGGGGTGTGTGAGAGATTGAGGTACAGGTATATGTTGATGAAGAGGGAAAGGTGTGAGAGTCTACGTATTTTGGGGGTGATGGAAGGAGGGAGGCGCGAGGAAGGAGCTTTCTGGGTGATTGATTGTGGGGAAGGTGTGGAGGATGATGGTTTATGTGGTAGTGAAGAGGGAGGTAGTGTGGTAGTGGAGAGGGACTGGGGTTATGTGGTAAAAGAGAGGGGGATAGAGGCTGGGGTAGAGGGAGACAAGGTATACTGTGGTAAGATGTGGTAGTCGGAATCACCATGTTTCACACCCTCGAAGTTTTTCCTAATTCACCTACCAGACACATGCAGATCGACCACTTACTTAATACATACGTTACAGCAGTAGGATACAAAATTCGTGAAGTCTAGATATTACAGCCTTTAGACTCCTGATGGAGGAGGTACTGTAAATAAACTTGAATCTGTTGTCGAGGAACTAGACGTGTGAACTGACTGTGTGGAAGGTTAACTGTGGATGAAGACGAGGAACTAGACGTGTGAACTGACTGTGTGGAAGGTTAACCCTGGATGAAGACAAGGAACTAGACGTATGAACTGACTGTGTGGAAGGTTAACCCTGGATGAAGACAAGGAACTAGACGTATGAACTGACTGTGTGGAAGGTTAACCCTGGATGAAGACGAGGAACTAGACGTGTGAACTGACTGTGTGGAAGGTTAACTGTGGATGAAGACGAGGAACTAGACGTGTGAACTGACTGTGTGGAAGGTTAACCCTGGATGAAGACGAGGAACTAGACGTATGAACTGACTGTGTGGAAGGTTAATTGTGGATGAAGACGAGGAACTAGACGTATGAACTGACTGTGTGGAAGGTTAACTGTGGATGAAGGTGTGCAATATTCACCACCACCTGAACTAAACCTCAGCTGGATCCATTTTAAGGAGTGATGAATTTCCCAACATTTGGTTCCCTCTCCTGTGGCATAGTTGAACGAGTCTTTGGTGTAGGAACAATACCCATGTGCTGTGTTATACTGGTGCTGTGTTAAGCTGTTCTATGTTGTACTGTGTTCTGTGTTGTGCTGGTTCTGTGTTGTGATGTACTGGTGCTGTGCTATGCTGTGCTGTGTTGTACTGTGCTGTGTTATACTGGTGCTGTGCTGGCTGAGGAGGTCATGTGTATGCTTAAATTGTGCTGTTCTAAGTGAGGGCGTGCTGTGCTAAGCTGAATAAGGAGGCGCTATTCTCCCCCAAGATGACACTATTCTCCCCCAAGATGACTTTCAGCTACAGGTCGGACACTCGAGCCAAGGAAGGCCCTGGTTGTAACTTTGCCTTGCCTCTCCCTGAGCAATTAAAAGATAAATACAACTTTTAAAATTTCCCGCTGGTTTAAGTTCATGACGTGACGAGGTGGAGGATATTAAACCCCTTTATGGCTCGCTTTAGTGAGCAATTTGAGCTTTCACTTGAGTTACACCTCGAGAACGAAAACGAGAATGGGCCAGTTTTCTTTCGATTCTTTATTTTCTTATTTTTCCTGTTTCTTGATTGGTTGAAATTCACTTTAGTTTTTTGTGTTTTTGAGGTAAAGGAATATATGTTTGTTTCTGTTTATATAAGGAGCATGTGTCAGTAATTAAATTTATACAGAGTGGTGCAAGAGTATACAGTATTAATGGACCTTTAAAAACTGCTAATTGCATATTGTTTTTGTACAGCATATTATCTCCTTAAGAACAGCTAAATGCAAACTGCTTTTACACAGCTTATTTACATGTCTGTACGTGTGTGTGTGTGTGTGTGTGTGTACTGGAGTGTGTAGTTAGTGATGAATTGGGTTACGTACTTGACCTCCCAGCATCAGGTAAACTTGTTGCTGTGTTCATTATAAAGTGTTTGTTGTGGTAGTAGTGTAGTGTGTGTGCCACCCCCTGGGCCACCACTAGACAAGTCATGTACCGACTACTACAAAACGCAGAGTAATAGTAGCAGTGGTAGCAGAAGTAGCAGTGGTAGTGGCAGTAGTAGCAAATGGTGGTGGTGATGGTGGCCACCACCACCACCCACACCACCCACCCACCCACCTACCCACCTGTCTCCGCCACCGTAGCTATTGATCCTACTCCTCAACTCGAATACAATTATGAAAGGCTTTGAAGCCCCGCGTGCCTGAACCTGTCCTATGATAGCTGGAATGTCCGCCACACAATCACACGCTAACGTCACGAGTCGCCAGCCAGGTCTCCCCCCCACCCCCTATTACCATCGGTGGAACGTTAATAGGTAATAGGTGAAGTGTCCAATGGGGAGTGGATAACCTTAGCGAGACTGGAGTCATTTAACCAGATGGAATGGATTATGTTAGTGCCATGAAGGGTTGTGTGGGTGGGTGAGTGTGTGGGTTAGTATGTGGGTATGAGTGGGCGAATATGTGGGTGTTGATGGGTCTGTATGTGGGTAGCTGTATGTGACTAACTGTTAATGAGGGTATATTTATGATTGTCTGTCTGTCTGTCTGTCTAAAACGTACATATCTGTGAATTTTTGTCATATTAAAAAAATCTCACCTTAAAGTATCCACATTCTTTCCTTTTTTTTTCTTGGGGTGGGGTGTGGGTGGGGTGGGGGGGGGCGCTAAGCTGTCATATCCAGATAGAACAGTTTTTATACTCTTAAATCTTGTTCTTTGCCACACTTCTTTTTTAAGTCATGATGAAGGTGAAGAGGGGGGAGGAGGGGGTGAGAGCCTCTTGAGAGTCTCCACGTTAAGTGAGGTATTGAGTCTATTAAGTTCTTGCTCAACATCACGCCACTAAGGACTCACTCTCAGGTATCAAGACCATAATATATATTTTTTAATGGATTTTTTTTTATCCATTAGTTTGAGGTTGGATAAAAAACCCTTCCCTTAATCCACCAGCTTCTTGTGTGTCTTAACTTTTTATCCATTTTTTCGAGTTTTATTAATTTTTGTTTGTATTTATTTTCTCAGTTTCTTATATTTCGTCATTTTCTCTTTTGTGGAAGAAATGAAAAGTAAATTGTAAATATTTTCCCACAAACAGAAGAATTAAAAAAAAAATTAAATATTTCTCTTTCTAGAAAAAAATACTAAGTCAATGTAAAATGTCAGTAATATTTTTCTTAACTTACCTTCTCCTAAAATGAAATACAAGAATTTTAAAAGGAGAAGAAAATAAATGGACGTATTTTTGAAAAGAATAATGAATGAAATAATGACGAAAAAATAAAGATAGGAATATAAAATAAATAATAAATACATAAACATAAATAAAATTAATATGGGGTAAAGAACAGAAGGTGAGGAAAGATACAGGTGAGAGTAGTGTTAATGAACGAGCCACACAGGTAAAGTAGTAATGTAGTCTCACTCAAGTTAACCAGCTGTGTGTTGTAGTATATATATAGTGGAAAGTTTACACCCAAGATTATCCGCAATAACTGAGTGAAGGATTATTACAAAAAAAATAATAATAACTTTTCTTTTTATTTTCTTGTTTTTATTCGTTTTTTTTTTGCAGTAGGTATTTGTTTGGTTGCATTGTTTCACTTGTAAAGGCTCGAGAGAATTGGTATGAGGATTGAAAGTAATATTCTCTCTCTCTCATCATTATTGTACCTCACACATTTTCAAGTCCTTCGTTTTCTTGGTCTTCGTAGTGTGGAGGATGTGAGGTGATGTGTTAGGGATGTGAGGTGATGTGTGAGGGATGTTACCAGTGTTTTGTTATTTTCTGTCACTGTCTACGCTTGTCTTCTGTTGATTTCCTTTATAATTTCTAACTTGTCTTGAGGTTTATCTTCTTGCTTAATCTGTCTCTTAGTAGGAGCAAAAGAGAGAGACTACAAGACTACATAATAATTGAAAGTATAACTTGTATTGTGTGTATGATGTCTTTGATGAAGCTTCGGTCGAGGGTGAAATCTGCCTTTTATTAGTGTTTCTTGTCTTGGCTGGTGGATACTGTCTGGAAATAGGGCAATGTGCTGAGTGAAGGACAGCAGATTGGAAGGTTAATAGGAGACGAATTGGTATGGCCGCAATGGTAGCTTATTTCTGTCTAGATCCGTCGTAACTTTTGCCAGGCATGTACTCAAACTTTCCATTTGAAATTATTCAGAGAAAGTTGTTATCCCTCCCCCTCTTTCTCTCTCTCCCTCTCCTTCGCCCGTCTCCCTCCCTCCGCCATGCACCAGCCAGCCACCTATTGCAAAAAGATTAACCCTCCACTGTGTTCCAGACGTTTTGGGCTTCAGTTACCAAAATAGTCGCATGGTCTTGGTTTAATACTTGATATCTGGCAAACTGTACCTGGAGGAGCAGCGTCAGGTGATTCTTTTTGTATATAGAGACATTTACCATAATAATAGAAAGTGAAACTCTACTTGCTGCTCAGGTAAATGGCCCCCTTACCTTACCCCTCCTCCACCTGTGCTATACAAATTACTTCCCCATTGGACGTTTTCAGTCAATTTTTGGGGCATTTTAGGAGGAGATCTTAAAAGTTTACCTCGAGTTTTTGGCTGTTTTTATTGTATTCTCACCTTATTCACCTGAGTTAAACAGTTAGCACGAGAAGACCGACTTTATGATGACGCAAACCACTCAGATGGCTCCTGTAAACTCAGTAGTGACGTTGGTTTTATAGGTTAATGAAGCTGTTGCATAGTAAAAGCTTCATTACCAGAACATAGAGAACGGAGCCAAGTGCCACTACAACTGAGGGTAAATCCTGGCCCAATGGTGATGTGTGGCACTGTTCCTGCCCTCCCATCGCTGTTCTACCTTTATGTGACGATCAAATTACCTTTCAATTACTCGTTACTGTAATGTGTTAATTACCAACTACCATTTTTATAACTGGAATCTTAGGATATACTGACTTTGTTTATTTTAATTTCCAGTAGAGGACTAGACCATCGGTGTTAGCGTGTCCTCGTGTTTGTTAGTGGTGGAAATTTTGCTCATCAGATGATGGAACTGAGTACTGTACTGGTCCACTCTTTGATACACAATCTGTTAACATTCTTGTATATTATAATGAACAGTGTTGGTGTGATCACGACTCGCGGTGTTCAGTAACAGGAAAGTAAAATGTTATTGATAATTACATTATTCCTTTGTCCTTAACATGAATCATTATGGTGGGAACACAGTTATATATATACAGTATGATATAATCTTTCAGCAGAAGTACACGATTCTAGCATATAAGAGATCACGCAGTCAATATTTCATGCATGTGTAATTCTGTTACTGCATCAGCTGAATCTGTCAGGCTGTGATTGTTTACTGCGTACTGCCCGGCCAGACCCTCGGAAATACATGTCAGATTTTTTTTATTTATTATGTTTAGGGAAAGTCTTGTGTTATGTTACCTGGTGGTGCACTGCAGGTGATCACTGTAAGGTTTTATAGTCAGTAATTACGGGTCGTGTGAGGGGTCCAAAGTGGCATTACATCGACACACACACACACACACACACACACACACACACACACACACACACACACACACACACTACAAACAGACAGGCTCCAAAAAATACAAACACGGCCAGGACATAACCCTGACATAACGCCATATGTCGTTAGAGCGAGGTCGATCTGCTCTTTCATCAACTACCAGTATCGAAACAGGTGTCGACAGGTGCCAGCATGTGTCGACAGGGGCCAGCAGGTGTCTATCCTCTCACCTTACTAATCAACACTAACTGAACCTGAAATTAAATGACTTTTGTGTCAACCTGGAAAGATGAGACAGTGCAACGAGGTTATGCCCACATGTCCTCTGTCTGCCTGTCTGTGTCTCTTTGCCTGTCTGTCTATCTGTCGTCTGTGCCTGTATCTGTCTGTCTATGTCCGTCTGTCTGTCTGTCTGTCTCTCTGTATCTGCTTGCCTGTCTGTGTCTGTCTGTCTGTCGTCTGTGCCTGTATCTGTCTGTCTATGTCTGTCTGTCTTTTCAGGTAAATCCCAGTAAGCTCAACAAGTCCTCTCTGTTTTAAATTCACTTTTGATTGAGACAGTTATTCTTTAGGAAGCCGACAAGACAACAAAGGGAATACGTTATATCTTGAAGCTCTGAGTTAGGAGATTTATATTTATTGTATATATAAACTATGTATATATATATATATGTGTGTGTTGAATATATGTATTAGGTCAAATGGGCTCCCAGTCCTGTTAAACCTTAATCTGGTTTAACCATTAGGATTGGGGGCTCAGTACAAATTGTTTTTTGCTCTAATACGTCTGTTCTAATGGGCCCCAGGGTCTATTAGGACATGGACTCGTATACCCTATAACTGTATATAATATTTTAGTAATGGCCTCGTCTTACGGGAGCTATAGTATACACTCCGAGCCTTGTTCACTATACAGAGTGTAGTTAGTGGCTGGTCTATGGTCTATAAGTATATATAGAACTGGTGTATTATTCCTCCCTATAATGTTTGTTGTTTAGGAGTTATATAATGATTGTTGATGATCTCCTTCACCTCCTTCACCTTTTCATTTTCCTCCTCTTTCACCTCCTCTTCCTCCACTTCCACCTCCTCTTCCTCCACTTCCACCTCCTCTTCCTCCACTTCCACCTCCTCCTCACCTCCCCTCTCCTCCACTTCCACCTCCTCTTCCTCCACTTCCACCTCCCTTCTTCCTCCACTTCCACCTCCTCTTCCTCCACTTCCACCTCCTCTTCTCCACTTCCACCTCCCCTCTTCCCTCCCTTCCCCTCCTCCTCCTCCTTTCTCACTCTCCCTCCTCTTTCACTTCCTCCTCCTCCTCCTCTTTCACCTCATCCACTTTCACTCTTCTTCCTCGTCTTCCTCCATCTCCTCCTCCCTCCTCCCTACCTCTCTCCTCCACTCACCTCCTCCTCCTCCTCCTCCACTACCTCCTCCCTCCTCCTCCCTCTCACCTCCTCCTCCTCCTCCACTCACCTCCTCCTCCTCCCTCCACACTCCTCCTCCTCCTCCTCCCTCACTACCTCCTCCTCCTCCTCCCTACCTCCTCCTCCTCCTCCACCTGTCTCCCTCCTCCTCCTCCCCACCTCCTCCCTCCTCCTCCACTCCCTCCCTCCCTCCTCCCCCTCCCTCCTCCTCCCCCTCCCTCCTCCCCACCTCCTCCTCCTCCTCCCCCCACCTCACCCTCCTCCTCCTCCACCTCACCCTCCTCCCTCCTCCTCCCCCACTCACCTCCTCCTCCTCCTCCTCCTCCACTCACCCCCTCCTCCTCCCTCCCCCACTCACTCCCCCTCCTCCTCCTCCCCCCTCCTCCTCCACTCACCCTCCTCCTCCTCCTCCACTACCCCTCCTCCTCCTCCTCCACTCTCCTCCTCCTCCCTCCACTACCCCCTCCTCCTCCTCCTCCACTACCCCCTCCTCCTCCTCCTCCACTACCTTCTCCTCCTCCTCCAGAAATCTAAAATTTTTACAGACGCGGTGGGTGGTGCGAGCCGCGACAGATGGCGTCAAACTCTGCGGTTTATTCTCACCGCCAGACCTCGACCCAAAATAGAGAGAACCACTGACAGGGCGAAAGTTTTATACAGCAGCAGGAGGTCTTAGCGGGAGGGGAAGAAAGGTATATTTTGACTGCGATTCTGTGTCTTGTGTGAAGAAACTGTTGGACCAAAGAGTTAAAAAAAAAATACTGGAATATAATGAATGAGGTTTTGTAAGTTGAGGTTTGATGCTGTTTTTTTTATAATTAAGTCAAACGTAAGTTGTATATTAATTAACTACTGTAGGTGATAGTTTTGAGTTTGTTAGTGTATATGGAAAAGAGTAATTTGAATCGAGGATCGTTTGTGAAGTAAGATGGTTGGGTGAGGATTATTGAAGTTTATTTACTAACTTATTATCAAAATGCAGAGGTTCACAGATGAGAGAGAGAGAGAGAGAGATATATATCATTAGTGTGTAGGAGGAGTGAGAGAAAAGATTAATAGAGAAAGCAAAGGGAGGAAAAGATTAGTAGATAAAGTGAGGAGGAAAAGAAGACAAAACGGTAGTGAGAAAATTTCGAGACATTCATCAGCAGGAAATCCATTAGTCGCTTCATCGAGTTGGCTATTAGCTGGAAGGATCTTGTTTCTTCATTTACCAGCAGCTCCAACTAACGAACTGGCGCCTCTGTCTCTCTCTCCCTCTCTTTTTTTCTTCGTTAAGTCGTTCATTTATCTCGTTATTCCCTCGCTGGTGACAAGAGAAAAGATGCTTAGGTAGGAGTCTTCTTGTGTGTGTTTTTTTTTTGGTTATGTTTGTTTTTGTGTCGTATTAAAAGGTTCAAGTGTTTTTTTAGAGTATATATGACCCCCTGTTTATGTTTGGTCAGTCTTATGTTTCCACTTTGTTGTTGTTTTTTATGCCCAAGTAACAGTTCAAAGTCTCCAGTCTGCAGATACCTCCATTATTTTCATTCTGGACAAACTCTTAGATACTTCAGTGTGGCATCTACGTGTTTTTCTCCGACTAGATCCACCTCTTGCATGTACTAACACAATGTTTATCTACACAGAAGCTCCCTGGGGATACAAAGGCTCTTACACCACCAGGCAGTACACCTCGTCAGCTCTACCCGTGGAGTCCTGTAGCCAGCCCAGTCCGCCACACACACGCTGTCTACTGTACACCACCGGCTTGCCAGTATGTTTTCTTGAAGGCGAGTAGACGAGTTATTACTTATATTACCTTTTGATTTGGAGCTGATATTGTATTTACTTTCTATGCTGTGTCTCCTGGTACAACAGTTGGCTTATAAAGACTCTTACTTTACGTGGTTCTTTCCCCTTTAAAAGTCCTGGCGATAAGTGATGTAAGTATATACCGTTTACAGTATATTGATTAATCCACTGAATAGGGATAATTGCCTCATATCGATAACCTCTGTGTATCTTTTAAACCTTGTGACAGGCCATCGGCGATCATGTAGTTCATCATATTAGATATACAATGAATAGTTCCACAGAAAACCTAGTTATTTCTTTTTATTTTTAAACACCGGAAGTTCATCATGGGAGTATAACATTGTGATAAATTCTAAAAAGTGTAAATGTCAACGTAAGTTTAGGAGAAAAACAAACTAAATTAAAGTTGCTCAAAATGGTAAAGGTTTAAAATATATATGAAAGGAAAACAAATATCAGAGTAATAATTGCAAGTAAGAAAAAACTAAAATCCTGAAACTAAATACATATTTTGCGATGTTGTTTGTCATTTATATTACATTGTTAATAGAGTGTACACCTGTGATACATATTGTTACACCTGTAGTCACACCAACACTCACCCTCAGCTCCAAAACACACCTCCTCACCCAGCTCCAACAACGACACCCCCTCACCCAGCTCCAACAACGACACCCCTCACCCACCTCCAACAACGACACCCCCTCACCCAGCTCCAACAACGACACCCCTCACCCAGCTCCAACAACGACACCCCTCACCCAGCTCCAACAACGACACCCTCACCCAGCTCCAACGACACCCCCTCACCCAGCTCCAACAACGACACCCCCTCACCCAGCGCTCCAACAACGACACCCCTCACCAGCTCCAACAACGACACCCCCTCACCCAGCTCCAACAACGACACCCCTCACCCAGCTCCAACAACGACACCCCCTCACCCAGCTCCAACAACGACACCCCTCACCCAGCTCCAACAACGACACCCCCTCACCCAGCTCCAACAACGACTTCTCACCCAGCTCCAACAACGACACCCCTCACCCAGCTCCACCAATGACACCCCTCACCCAGCTCCAACAACGACACCTCACCCAGCTCCAACAACGACACCCTCACCCAGCTCCATGAATGACACTTCACCCAGCTCCAACAACGACATTCCTCACCCAGCTCCAACAACGACACCCTCACCCAGCCTTCCAACAACGACTCCCCCTCACCCACCTCCAACAACGACTCCCCCTCACCCACCTCCAACAACGACTCCCCCTCACCCACCTCCAACAACGACACCCCCTCACTCAAGCCTCTCACGACTTCTCACAAAACCTCTCGAGCCTTCTTGGCCATTCCGCGTCTGCCAGCATAACAGTAAACAAGGGAACATATCCAGAAAGTTACAGTGTTCCGGGATCGCCCTTCGGTGCTCTGGCCTGGTTGGTGCCTGGGAATTACCGCGGCGTCGTCAGAAAGGATGTTGGTGCGGCGGCGGGGTGCTGTGGGGGACACGACTCCTCTTAGGTAAAGGAAATGACGCTCTCTTACACCTTACCCGACACTAATGTCACCAAGGCAGCACCGACTTTGTCTAACTGGAGGAGTAATGCATTTTGTGGACTGGGACTAATTAGTGACGTTTGTCTCTCTTGGGCTGTGTAGTGTTTGTGTTGTGTGTCACTATAGACTGAGATGGTCTCTTGCTCTTGTCTAACTTGAAGAAATAGTTTAGTGTGTTGAGCTGAAGCAGCGGATGCTTTCTTCCTGGTAGCGTTTAACTTAATAATTATATTTTACTTGATTCTTAGGGAGTTGAGACTTGTTATTATCTGCTAAATCTAGACACTAGACATGTTTCCTCTTTGGAGCTTTCAGCTAAATAGCAAAGTCTTCTTATCTGAGACGAGTGCCTTAAAATACATAGGACATTATTGTCTCGCTCGGTGCGTCTCGTGAGAGGAGATTGTCTTGCACACACCACCAGTCGGACTCTGGCGAGTGCCAGAAGGGTTGATTAGGAGTTGGGTAACGCGGCACTTCCTACACAAGTATGTGTGTGGAACAGCAGCCTGGTGGTGACGTGTGAGGCTGCCGGCCACCTGACTGTCTCCTTACCCAGAGTTCCTGCCGCCAACACCACTCTCAAGCCTCGTGTTTCCGCTGGTGAGGACTGTGAGGAAATCTGCGAGTGTTTGTACTCTGCCACAAGTCTTAAGTGTAGCCGCCTTGACCGCCCCCAGTGGCTGCCTCAGTCAACCAGAGTGTTAACGCAGCTCAGTTTGGAGTCATTTGTCTTACCCAGAGCTCGTCTTGTTGCTCTGGTCTTGGGCAACATGGCTCTGTTTACATGAAGTGATAGTTTTGTCAGGCAAGATTTGTTCTCAGATTCTTACACTGTAAATCAAATTACATAAATAATAATTATGAACTTGTCAATCCCCCCCCTCCCTTTTGTCAATCCTCCTCCTTTGTCAATCCTCTCCCCCCTTTGTCAATCCTCCCTTTATTAACTCCTCCTCCCTTTGTCAATCCCCCCCCGCCCAATCCTCCCTCTTGCCATCTTCTCTCTCCCACCTACCATTAAACTACAACAGGAGGAAGTGTTC
Source organism: Homarus americanus (assembly GCF_018991925.1). Taxonomy (NCBI): domain Eukaryota; kingdom Metazoa; phylum Arthropoda; class Malacostraca; order Decapoda; family Nephropidae; genus Homarus; species Homarus americanus. The sequence continues at coordinate 4,389,484 of NW_024744839.1, forward strand.
ATTGCACTATCAATAATAATGGTGATATAGTACATACTGTCTCTCGATAATCATGTGTTGGAGCACCATAAAGCCTGAGACATCACCATCCACACCACCTTCCTCTGCCGGGGTACTGTCGTCTCTACCGTCCTTGATACAACCTTTTATCACCCGTCTCTCACCGTCCCGGAAATATACGTACAGAACATCCGCTGGAGTCCGTCTTGTCGTCGTTTTCTTTAACATTCGAGAAAAAAAAAATTGTTATTGCCTGAACCGTTACCATGACAACACCTGGTCTATTTTACAATGTGGATTTTGTTACATGCCGAACAGACACACACACACACACACAGACACACACACAGACAGACAGACAAACTGGCCAAAAACAATACCTAACCCAGCAGTTGTAGATTGGGTGTTAAATTATTTATATAGCTGATAAATCTAATGTTAATAGAGCTGAATTTGTTTATATGGTTGAGCTTTTACTTGTTTATATAGCTGGGTCTTTGCTTGTTTATATAGCTGATCCTGCACTTGTATATAAAGCTAGACCTTGTTTATATAGCTGGTCCTTGTTTATGTAGCAGAACCTACACTTATTTATATAGCTGGGTCTTTGCTTGTTTATATAGCTGATCCTACACTTATTTATTTAGCTGAGCCTTGTTTATATAGCTTATCTTACACTTATATATATAGCAGTTCCTAGACTTGTTTATATAGCTGGGTCTTTACTTGTTTATATAGCACTGGAATACTCGACAAAGAAATCTATAGCTGGAAGTGGTCCGTGAAATAACAATTAAACACGAGACTTTGTCAGCGATTAATTATTTATTTCCGTATTTACTTAGCAGGTAATTAATTGGTTTGCGTAACCTTATGATTAGATAATTATAACGTCACTAATTGTTTTGTTCCCACCTCCCCCCACACCTCCCCCACACTGTAAACAATATTGTATCTTTTATTTGATAATTAACAAATTTACGTAACTTTATGATTCAGATAATTTATAAATTCCTCTGTTTTTTGGTTTTTTTTAAGTGCAAAGAAATTAAACCCTATTACTTTACAATCAATTGCCTGTGATTGAGTATGATTGGCTGTGATTGGTTAAGATTGGCTGTGATTGGTTATGATTGGCTGTGATTGGTTATGATTGGCTGTGATTGGTTGTATTCGTTCCTGACCCGGAATTAGTTTAGCCTGGCCAGAAAGCACCAAATGACGCATGAGCCTCGAGGAAGCGAAGCCAAATATTACTTTGTAACGTAGTTTTGTGACCATCCCCGCCCAAACGTCATTTACAGGCCCACAAAATGTCCTATTCCCACACAATCCAGGTTTTAGGAATTCAGTTGTATCTCTCCATTGTGGGACGAAAGGAATTTTTATTTCAGGAGGGTTTTTTTTTTTTTTTTGGTGGGTCACGTCGAGAATAAAATACCGGAAAATTACCCTCAACAGTTTGGTTTAAGTTTAGAGAACCTCCCGGGGTTTTAGTTATTGAGTATAGAACCTCGTAGAACATATCAGGAAGAACACATAGAACATTGAAATAAGTCACAATCAGAAGACAAAAAAATCGTCCTTAGATTCGTACAAAATAGAACTCCATAATAGTTCTATGTACAGTACGTGAAGACACCGTTCATAAGACACTTACCTATAGAGTAGAACTTCATCTATATTTTGACATAGGACAAAATGTATTCCATAGGCTACAGGTATAGAACGTCGCCACACACACACTCACACACACACACACTTTATCTTGTCGAGTACAGCTGTAACAAGACCTATCCCACACGTCTTTAACAATCTCGTGGTCTTAAGATTCTCAAAGTTCTTACGTCAATGTTTTGTTTTACTTTTCGTTATTATTAAGTGTTAGTGCATGATAGACATAACAACCATTTAGTATCAATATTTCGCTGTGTCGTAGCTTCAAGCGCCCCCCCCCCCTCCCCCAGGTAGTTGATTCAATATTTCGCTGTGTCGTAGCTTCAAGCGCCCCCCCCCCCTCCCCCAGGTAGTTGATTCACTCCTCCAGATCCTTCAGTTTTGCTTGACGGGTGGGGAGGTGAGGGGCATGAGATGGGGAGGCCAGTATCTGCAATTCCCAGCAGTGGTGCAGTATTACCTTCATCTCGTCCTCCCGACCTCTTCCCCCCCCTCTCCCGACCTCTTCCCCCTCTCCGACACCTCTTCCCCCTCCCGGCCTCTTCCCTCTCTCCGACCTCTTTACCCCCTCTCCCGACCTCTTCCCCCCTCTCCACGACCTCTTCCCCCCTCTCCGACCTCTCCTCCCCCTCTCCATTACTCTCCCTCCCTCATAAACCTCTTCCCCCCCTCTCCGGCCACTTCCCCCTCGACCCTCCCTCCCCCCATTGCCATTTTACTGATTGTTTTTAGCAAATTTCGTCCTCTCTCTCTCTCTCTCTCTCTCTCTCTCTCTCTCTCTCTCTCTCTCTCTCTCTCCCATTTTGGTCCCGGTTGGTGTATACATTTTTTTTCCCTTCATTTAGGTTGGTTGCTTTTCTTCTTATACTTCCTCTTTCCCTCTTCCTATTTCTTCCTCCTCTTCCCATGACCCAGTTAGTCGTTTTTATTGTTTCTTTCTTCCACTTGGTCGCCTTTCTCCTCTCTTGTCCAGTTAGTTACTCTTTGATTTCATTCTTGATTTATCGTCTGTTACTCTAGTTCGTCCTTTTCTCTTTCTCACCTGGTCACTTGTGTACGTATACTCTCTCTCTCTCTCTCTCTCTCTCTCTCTCTTCTTCTTCTTCTTCTTCTTTTCTGTTCCAATTAGTCGCATTTCTCCTCCAGGTCTTCAAATTCATCACTTTTCTCTTTCTCTTGTTTGGGATTTCGTTTCTCTTGCTCTAGTTGTTGTTTTTGTTGATGTTTTTCTCGTTATTGTTGTTGTTTTTGTTATTCTAGTTGTTGTATTTGTTGTTCTAGTTGTTGTTCTATTTTTTGTTTTGTTTTTCTAGTTGTTTTTGTTCTTCTAGTTATTGTTTTTGTTGATGTTTTTCTAGTTGTTTTTTTTATTCCGTTTGTTTGTTTTTGTTCCATTTGGGTGTTGTTGTTTACATTGTTTGCAAGTGTTTGTTTTTATTCCTCTTGTTTATTTACTTAAGAATCATTCAATATCTATCATTGTGTCTAATCTTAAGACCAAGAGACGAAGTGAAATGTTCTAAGGTGTTCTTACATCAACAACCAATAAAAAAATAATTATCCTACGAAGCTTTGAGAATCTATTTTGTGCTGTACCTTAACTGAGTAACTAATTTTTCATCTGCAGTCCGGTAAAAAATTAATGTAGGACCCCTTTAAAAATGTAGGTATTCTTGCATTCTTATGTGTGATCTGGTATAAAGAACAGTAACGTGTTTATATATTTCTAAGGTATTCTTATCTATAATGTGTTTAGGAGATTATATGAAAATGTTGATCTGTTGAAACGTTCATATGTTCAGAAGAGTCAGTTAGAATCGTTCTTGTATTCAGTAAGAGTAAGATATAGTTTAACCTTATGATTTTCTGAGAATCCATCTTTGTGCCGTAGCTCTAGTGAATCAGTTTGCGTGTTTTTATGGTCTTCAGTTTGAGGGGAAAATTAAACTTGACAAGAGTTTTTTAAGGTTTGGAGTTGAGACGACCTTGATGAAACACAGAAACACATACTGTCAGTGGGATGCTCTCGTCTCCGCCACACAATTTGCATGTAACGTTGAAGAATGAATTAGTCGCCTGGTTGGCCACACTACAGAGATGTTGTTTACTGCTTATTTCAGAGACTCTTCTGCTCACGACAGCTGAGTATTATGTAAATGTGCTCGATCTGTATGTATGACTTAGGGAAACCAAACTGACAAGAGATAAGTCTTTCATAGGACGACTGTGTCTCTTGATAGAGCTGTGTGTGTATGGATGATATGTGTGTGTGTGTGTGTGTGTGTGTGTGTGTATGGCTGACGTGTGTGTGTGTGTGTGTGTGTGTGTGTAGCATAAGTGCCAGTGTGGACGAACTTGAGCGTATGTCTTCCAGCATTATGGGCAAGTGAGAGCATATATCTGATGCCTCATAGAATAACTGGACGTGTGGTAGATGGCTGATAATGTCCACCAGGATAACGAGAAGCACCGAATCTAACTGAAGCGTCTGTTGTGCTTTACTGTTTAATTACCTTGTCTGTGTTTGTTTGTGTTGTAAGAGGAAACAAGAAACACCCAGACATAATATTGAACTTATCGTTATGTAAGTTGTGTTCATGTATTGCTAAAAGGTCAGAGTTCAGGGTCACACGAACAAGTGGGGGGTTTACTTCTCTTCAGTTAATTGTAGTTTAAATTAAAATGGTCTCGTGTGTTAATTAAAAATAGTGTTTATATAATTGATACCAAAATAACGTGTTGTATTTTTGGTTTATTTAGTCAGTCTGTTCTCACTTTTACTGACCTTACTGATAGTGTTTTTATCCATGCGAGTTTTATTTGCGTTTTTTTTTCAGATGTGACTTAACGTAACTCAAAGTATTCTTGAGTCATTCTCGTGTTCAATGTTTCTCCCAGAAGTGATATTCCAGTGAGAAAAAAAAAACTATTTCCTTGTTTTGATGTAAATATCGTATTGTACAGTTGTCGGTGGTTCCCCAAGTTGACGTTTCCCGGCTTGGCTCCATCACAACCAGGTCATCAGCACCAGAGTTGACTTGTTGGGTTTTAGTCCACAACTTTTGGTCCCCGCTGTGCTCGCTCACACAACTTTTAACTCACGCGACAAATTCGGGTCCAGTTTGTTGTGGCGACGGTGAGAAGTTTGTGGTGGTCAGTCAGCAGGGAGGTGGTGTGGACACGGTGGCACACACACAGGCACCCGAGCAAACACATGTACACTAACATACACGCAAACATACGTACACGCACATTGATGCAAACACGCTTATGTACAGCACCCCACTACAAACACATAACCCCACCCCCTCACCCCACACACCGTCATCCCACACACACCGTCACCCCACACCCCCTCACCCCTCACATCACCCCACACACCGTCACCCCACACACACACCGTCACTTACACACCGTCACCCACACACACCGTCACCCCACACACACCGTCACCCCACACCGTCACCACACCGTCACCTCACCCCACACACCCCTCACCCACACACCCTCACCCCACACACCCTCACCCCACACACACCTCACCCCCCTCACCCCACACCCCCTCACCCCACACACACCCCCTCACCCCCCTCACCCACACCCCTCACCCCACACACCCCCTCACCCACACACCCCTCACCCCACACACACCCCTCCCCACACACACACACACACACCCCTCACCCCACACACACACACACCTCTACCCCACACACACACACACCCTCACCCCCCACACACCCTCACCCCTCACCCCCACACACCCTCACCCCACACACACACACACACCTCACCCCACACCCCTCCCCCACACACATCCCCATCCTCCCACACCCATCCCCTCCCACACACACCCATCCCCCTCACACACACACACATCCCCCTCCCCACACACATCCTCCCCCACATCCCCCTCCCCCACACACATCCCCCTCCCCACACATCCCCTCCCACACACATCCCCTCCCCACACCCATCCCCCTCCCACACACTCCCATCCCCCTCCCACACACACACACATCCCCCCACACACACATCCTTCTCGACTAAACACTGTAGGTCTACCAGGTCACAGAATCTCACTTAATAACCGCTAAAAATAGTGAATGGTTATTGTGCTCTGGGTAGTAATGACAGTAATAACAATATTTAATACCTGGCATTGAACCTCGGCCAGCTGACGCTACACAAAGGCTAAAATAAGTAGGTCGGTTGCGTCTAGCTGCATTTTTATAGCTCACCGTTGACGTCATAAGCCAGCAGTTTTATATTGAAGTGAATGAAGCTTAATTAGTTAATTTTGCTGTCTGAACTCGGCTTTTGTCATGCTCTTAAAATGTAGTAAAACGTTGTATGAACTCTAACTATGGTGGAAATTGTCAGGGTTATGCTCTTTAAAGCTCTAAGTTGTGTCAGGGTTAAGTTAGCTGTTTGTTCTCAGTGCACGGCAATATAGGTGTTAAACTATATGGGGTGAGTTAGACTCGTACTGTGGCCCAGGTAAGTGAATAGTGACTTCAGTAACGTATAATGACATCAGAAACGACATATTGACTTCAGTAACGACGTATTGACTTCAGTAACGACGTATTGACTTCTGTAACAACATATTGACTTCAGAATATGTATTAACTTTCTGTAGGTTAACTATATATTGACATTATTACCAAAATATTAACTTCAGTGACGAATATTAACTGCGATAATTAAGTGTTTGATGTCATAAATTATATACTGATGGCCGTAACTAATTATCGATGTCAGTAATGAAGTATTGATATCTTTAGCTAGATATTAATGGGTGAAGTTAAAAATTGATGTCTAGGTAATTATCATTATCTGTAGCTAAATGATGTGTGTAGCTTAGTGCGGATAGTCTGTAGATAAGTACTGATGTCTGTAGTAGCTTAGTATCGTTCATTCAGCCATACTTTTAGCCATACAACCGACCTATCAGTCATAACCCATGTATTCAACCATACGAATCTACCTTCACTCATACAAGTATACATTTATACATACATATTGTCTCCTATCCAGCGGCAACTCGGGACATTTGGGTGTTAATGGAGCGTTGGATAAGCCTGTGCAGCTCAAGAAATGTCCTACCTTCCTGGGATAGTCCTGCAGCTCGTTGTCTCGTCAAGGTAGTGGTGTTGATGACAGCTTCTTCACGCCACATACTCGCCGAGGTGTTGTATGTAAGTATGGCATTTTATGTATGGATGGAAACTGTATGTATGTATTTCTATTCCGCGTTAATCATTAGGAAAATCGTTTACGGGGATACGAATTAGCCAGTGCAGTTGGCGACTTGTTCTGTATATCAGAGTCACTTCCTGGTTACGTGTCTTATAACTCGTTAACTCAATTTTCGGGATTTTTGTTTGGGCGAAGACCTTTATACCTACGTACACCCCTTACACACAAAATCACACACACCGACATACAATCACTCATACACACGCACATACCCTATACACACCATACAACTATTGAACCCCCCAAAAAAACTTCACATGAAACCATACATACTGTACATGCATACGAACATACAACCATACATAAAACTCTACATACTTTATCATTACAAATCCATAAATAAGTACATGTGGCTCACCATACTAACCCTACTATACATACATACATACTTGGGTACGAACACAAATGATCATGCATAAAAACATACAACCATTCATACACACATCCATATATACTTGTATATACACAACCCTACATACAGAGTCATACATACATATACAGCCATAAATACAACCACAATACAAATAACCAATCATACATACGTGCAACCACACGAACAACCATACATACATACATACATTCATATCACCATACATACAATCGTATAACCATATAGTACAGACATACTCATGTAACCATTATATTCCATCCTACATATATACTGTACTAACATATACAACATTCATACAAATACACTACACATTATAGGCACGGTACTATACTGTATAGGATTTACAGAATTGCAAGGAAAAATATTTACATTTTTTACATATTTATTTGCATAATATTAGCTTAAAATTTAGCAGTATGTACAAACCTGCACTATTTATATAAAAATACACCACCATGTACAACTGGTATTTGATTATCCAAATAATGTTATCAAGTGACGGACACGGGGCTGAAATTTTGTGTCGTTACAAATACCAAGAACAGAACTGTAGTCTTCATAATTTGGGTTTAGCTAAGAACTGTACGTAAGAGAAATAAAGGCATAGTTTTTTTCCCCCTTACAATAAAATATGATAAAAGTATATAATATTATGCGACTCATAAGACTTGTTCTAGCGTTCATGGACCAATATAGTACACATACAGGGACGCCAATAGTTAAATCCTGTGTCGTCATTGTGGACAGCAAGAACCCGTGGCTCTAATCTTTATGATGATAGCCCACGAAAATATACAAACTGAAATCAATTTATCGCAAGCCTTTGCTCAGAGAAATTGTCTTTAAAATAGGGGAAATTTCGTATTAAAATTTTTCTTTCTTTTAAAATATAGAATAAATAATTCAGGTTAAAAGCACATGGTCAGAAAATAGAAACAAACACCTCTTTCTTTAAGTCTACACGGTATAAATGAACGGCAGAAAATTCGACTCGCTGGTCTTTAAGTCCAGCTCAGGACGTGAATGATGGAGGTATGACATTCTCCAGACACCTTCCCAGTAAGTCCATGATACATGACAACCTTTCTCCGAGCGTCGGCGTTGCGGCTGTCTGGAATCAGTCATGTCTCTGGCTACTGTAAAAAATAATGAATATGGCTAACATGTGAAAAAGTGTTTTTAACGTGTAGCATACAGCAGTTCAGCAGCTTCACGGACTGATGCATTACTCAAACTACAACCCTAAATAACGCACCGTTTCTCGAGTTTTTTGTAATAAACTGAAGCCTTTACATGTATCCCTAAAATTTTGTATTCCGTGAAACTGGTGGACTACCTAAGCTTGGGACGTGGACAAAGATGACTAGCTTTGAAGGAGCATAGGAGAGATAGGACGAACATTCTGTAGCATCTTTTGGTTAAGGAGTTATGCACCTCTTGCAGCAGTAACAGCAGCAGCAGCAGCAGTTCGGCCATTATGGGGGAACGGTCCCAGTCTTCACACAGTTCTCACAGCACGGTAACTATTCCTTATTTGATTTTCCTTTCACAGCTGTGTATATATATACTGTATATATATATATATAATCAGATACACATGTAACACTGATATACCATGGGACACTTGTCTCTCTGACACTGAGATGAGTGTGGTGAGTACTGTTCTCAGCCGAGCAGAGTACTGTACTGTACTACTCTTGGAATGTATTTTGTTTCCCCGAGGTTGGAGCTCCAGCAGCTGGCTCGTTGACACAACAGCGAGGATAGTTGCGCTCGTCGACCCACCAGTGAGGATATTATCGCTCGTGGACACACTAACGAGGACAACTATGCTCACCGACACATCAGCGAGGACCACTGAGCTCGTCGCGTCACCGCCGCCACTCCACAGTCCATCATCTCCTCCCCCGCAGATGCTTACTCTGCCCCTTCTTCCTCCTTATTGAAAATAAACTGTGCTCATCCATTACATGTTGACATACTACATGGCAGGCTGGCACCACTCAGACGGCAGGGCAGGTGTGCTGATGCTCGGTCTGGCAGATCGTCAGTCCGTCAGGCAACATGTCAGGAGACATCTGGGATAGGCAGTCTGTCAGCCTGGGATGCCTGCAAAGCTGTCAGCCATATAACCAGCAGGACCGGGCGACTGCCAGAGTGAAGAACAGTACAAAACATGCACGCGCGTCAACACAACAAAAAACGCACGAGACACAGCACTGCAGGCCACTTTGGATTTGAGATTCAGAAGGTATTGTGAAGCATTTCACATGTGATACTGCACTACAGTTAACTCTTCATATAACTTTCAGTATATTTCTTTTCAATCTCATTTTCTTTGTTTCCTCTGACACTTATAATCTTCACCAGTTGTGCAGAGGTTCTGTGCTCATCAACGTGTTCACTAAGTGACACCATTATTTGTGATTCTGTAACACTGTCCGTCACACTTACCACGAGTTAGGCACAAGACAGTAAACACTCGTCTCCAGTATCAGCCCGTGCGCGCGCTCGCACACTTACTGGAATGCTCTACGCTTTAAAATCACAGACATTTGATTAAGTACAGCAGATGAAACACGTACACAATTCTATATAACGAACCAGCGTCGTTGGATACAAACCATAACTGGAAGGAATCATGCAGTGTTATGACAAGTTTTTTCTTCTTTATAACAAGGAATCCAACACAATAACTTTCTATTTCATCATACACCTACTCTTTGGCTAGGAACTAGGCAAGTAAGTAACAGCAATGAGATTTAAAGTCATACAGAAGGCAACCACCGGAAACTGGCACATGTGTGGTGAGAGCCTGGGTGATGAGTCTTCACACCTCACGGTTCAGAGGCTCTCAGCACATGGATGTGGGTTCTCCGTTTATAGTGCACATCACATTGTCCAATTTATGTGCTAAGTGTAGACTTCTGCAGTCTGGATCTACCTCAAGAGTCTCAATAATCGAATCATAATATCTGGTAACGTAAGTGTGGAACAGTTCCTGGAGGGCGTGCTTGGCGTCCAGCTGGCCCAGATGGGTGAGGCTCAGATGGTGCAGATAGGCAGCCATGTCCTGGTCTGTTACAGGTGGGAGTGTTCGCACACCCTGGTAGAACGTCCGCACCATCGCCTTGTACTGTGAGATGTCCTTGGCAAAGAGTAGTTTGTTGGAGGGCGAGTCTTTGCCAAGGCGGTGTTCCGTGGTGGAGCAGGCGTCCATGAACGTCTGGGCGATCACCGACAGGCAGGAGTCGACTGTGGGGCTCTTGTACACATCAAGAATGAAGTCCGGGTTCTTGATGAAGTTGACCCAGAAGCGGAGTGGCAGGCTGTTGGATTTCCAAGCCAAGACCACCTCCGGATCGACGATGCAGTGTCGTCGAGAGGCTTCGTCGAATAGATCAAATAACCACTTGATGGCCGGAGGAAGTGTCTCATTAGGGGCGAGGATCGTTTTAAAGAAGTCATCTACGAACTTCTGGACGGTGCCCTTCGTGGAGAGGAGCCTGGTGAGGAAAATCTCCGGGATGGCCTTGTGGGTTCGCTCTCCACCTCTGTGGGGTGAGTCGTGGTCCACAGGCTTCACCAGGTGGTAAACGTTGGGCTCCAGTGTGCCGGACTCTGTGTCTCCACAATGGCTCACCGGACTACCAGAACCGGTTATCCCATATCCGGCACCTGCAGAGAACACATTAGCTTTAGTTCGTGTGATGGAGTATGTATGTTAAAGACTAAAGACTAATAATACTTTCATTTTAAGTCGTACAATATTATCATTTTTTATGAAGTAAAAACATAATATACAGTACTGTTGTAACTTAAATTCAGATCATTATTACAAAAACTTTAATTGATCTTTATAGAGAAATAAATTAATATTTCCTTCCATTCTCATACAATAACAGAATGGCAACTCTTAATAAAATTACAATATTGGATTTCCAACTCATCTACATTTTCCAGAGCTAAAGGAACTCACAGCTATTACACTTGGTGGTGCAGTTGGCGTTGTTGAGGGTGTGGTGGTCGTGGGGGCGGTGGACCAGGGCCATGATAGCAGAGTCCTTGACACCGTAGTGGGCGAGGGTGTTGAGTCGCCTCCATCCGCTGGCCTCTGGTTTCGTCGTCATGTCTTCATCGGCCAGGATCAGGTGTCCGTTGCGACCGTGACGCCACTCTGAGGTAAATAAAATAACCATTCAGTATATTTTCTCCATAAATTAACAACAACAAACATTTTAGATATTTGTAAAGTATAGAACAGAGTCGCTTGTACTCTGATGGTCACCTGATGACTCGCTAGTACTGCCCCGCCGTCCATACCGAGATATAACTCCTAAACAATACAAGGTACTGAAAGAAGTCCTCTGAAAACTAACTAAGGATAAACTTTAATATTTATTTCATAACGACCATAAGTGATTTATTTAGATAACGACGGTGTTCCTCTGCAGTCAGGACACGATACCCAACACCACAGTCTGCCTGCACAACAAACTGTAAAAATAATACAAAAGTAAAAAAAAAAACTCCCTCAACAACTGATGCCTTTGTCACGTTCAGAGAGGACAAGTTCACGTGTAATAAACCTAAATGTACATACACGGAAATAAAATCCAGAAAAAAGCGCGGGAACATAGAGAACCCAGCGCCCGTGCGGCAACATTGCAATAAAAAAATGAATTTTGCTCCATAAAAGCGAATAAACGAGGCGTGAAAGGTTAATTGTTTAATTTTTGGCAGATTGTCCCTAATTGATTACACTCATGCGTTTATTTCATTACCTTCACCTAAAAACCGACTGACAAAAAGGCCAGGCAGCGTCCGTGTTGTGTTGTGCAAGTTCGGGCAAGTGTGGGGCTGACTGACACCCGGCAAGATTTGCATATTTAACAAATATAGATATTTTGTGATTTTTTTTTATGAGTGACACATGCGGGTGGGGAGCTTCATGGTTCACTCTGCGGGGCATTTATAAAGTGTAGGTGATATAATCTGACATATTAATTAACTGATAAGGCTTAAAGTGCCTCGTTGCATAAAAATTATTACCCCAAAGCTGATATTGATACCAGTAGTATTGCATTCAACTTATGTTACGGTGAAGATGAAAAAAAAATATGTTCATAGGCCGAGGATCGTTGTATATCTACACCAGTTAATACCACATGATAACTGGACGGGAGATGCAGTTAACTACTGTATCAAATGTTATAATTTACAGCTTAAAACGCCCTTGGCTGAATACATTAAAGTCATAATCAAGAGCAAGACGAGTACAAACAAATCAGCTGTTAGTGGACATGAGTTCTAAATCATCCGAGTTATTGACAGACAGACAGACGAATTATATACAACCGCTACAGTTCCCCGCAACATAAAATTTAAAGAAAACACATAATGGACACAAATAAACCCTGGAGTTAAGGGGATAACTGACCTAAATCGACCTCGTGGACAGAGGGTCGGAGGGACTGTGGGGTGTTGCGGTAGAGGGCGTCCAGGATCTTGGCCTTCACCTGGTTGATGGTGTCACAGTCTAGCACGCGGCACTGGGCCTTCTCACCGTCCTCTCCCACCACCGCCACCGACTGTAAATAATAATAATAATAATAATAATACATCAAGAACTGGTGCGGTACTAAAAGGGACCCTTAGGTACTCCAGATTTGCAGCTCATTACTCTGGGTAACGTAACGTATCATAAACAGTAAACGTGCGATGTAGTATTAAAAACCACTAACATTAATACAACGCGTTATCATACATGGGGTTTCATGTTCAAAATGTGGTACCATATAGAGCCTTAATTCTACACTACATATATATATATATATATATATATATATATATATATATATATATATATATATATATATATATATATAGATGGATGAATATTTAAACATGCCTATACTCAAATATTAATTAAACTCGGGTAAAACTAGATTAGAAAGTTAGACACAAAACAATAGGCCTAGAATTGATGTGGAAGTTATTGTGGGGGAAGAGACAAGGCCTAATGTTTATCCTGCTTCCATTTAGGCTCACACCCGTGTTATCCCTCGGCTTACGGATGATCCCACCCCACCCGACCACACCCGACTCGACAAACCCTGCCATGAGCTCCTACCCAAAACCTGCCTCATTGTAGCCCCTGGTGTGACTTATTCTTATATCCTGTCTTCATGTGGCCCCAGTAACCCTGCCTTCATGTGGCCCCCAGTAACCCTGTCTTCATGTGGCCCCAGTAACCTTGTCATGTTCATGTTTGTCTTCATGTGGCCCCCAGTAACTTTGTCTCTCATGTGGCCCCTAGTAACTTTGCCTTCATGTGGCCCCCAGCAACCTTGCCTTCATGTAGCCCCCTGTAACTTGTCCCTGTGGCCCCAGCATGTAGCCCTGCTCAGTAAACCTTCATGTCCCCAGTAACCCTGCCTCATGTGTGCCCAGTAACCTTGTCTTCATGTGTCTCTAAAACTTTGTCTTCATGTGGCCCCAGTAACTTTTGTCTCTCATGTGGCCCCAGTAACTTTGTTCATGTTGCCTTCATGTGGCCCCCAGTGCAACCTGTTTCATGTAGCCCCCCAGTAACCTTTTCATGTGGTCCCCAGTAACCCCTGTCTCTGTGGTCCCCAGTAACCTTGCCTTCATGTGGTCCCCAGTAACCTTGTCTTCATGTGGCCCCCAGTAACCTTGTCTTCATGTAGCCCCCAGTAACCTTGCCTTCCTACATGTAGCCCCCAGTAACTTTGCCTTCATGTGGCCCCCAGTAACCTTGTCTTCATGTAGCCCCTAGTAACCCTGCCTTCCTACATGTAGCCCCCAGTAACCCTGCCTTCCTACATGTAGCCTCCAGTAACCCTGCCTTCCTACATGTAGCCCCAGTAACCCTGCCTTCACGTAGCCCCATCCCCAGGCAGCCCCCTGTAGACCCGCCACAACAAACCTCACTCACGTCTTCGATACAAAAGATCAACTTTGTTATTCACGAATGCAAATTGATGGCATCCTGTGTACTGTGGAAGAGATCATGGTGCTGTGGATATCATAATGCTGTGGATGTAACCATGGTGCTGTGGATGCAAGCATGGTGTGGATAGTGGATATCATGGTGGTGTGGATGGCAAGGTAGGGATGAAGAGAAAGGTAAAGGAGGTGTTAGGGGGGAGGGAGAAGAAGAGAGGAGAAGGGGTAACACAAGCGAAAGAAGAGTCACAGGAAGGAAGATAATAAATCGGTGCTTAGTGTGGAGGGGAAGATGTGACAGAGATAGACCGACTAAAGACAGATGAGAGGGAGAGTTGATAGACCGGGACTGAGATAACGGAGGAGGAGGAGGACATGGAGAGAAAGGAGAGAGAGAGGGAGGAGGAGAAGGACGTGAAAAAGAAAACAGAGGAGGAAAGAGGGGAGACGAGTGGAAAGACATGAAAATAAATAATATACATTATACACCCACACATACACGGTCTCCCTCCTTGGTGTTCATGCACAAGAAAATGGCCACAAACACGTCATCAACAACAAGCAGAAAACCGCCTGTGCTTGTTTGTTTATTTACCTTTAGTCATCGCATATTTGATTTCCGAACATGACTGTGGCTTCGTATGTCTTCTGGAGTGCGTGTATGTGTGTGTTGGTGCTTGTCTATCAACAGGGCACTTATGGTAATTTTTACAGTGTGTGTGTGTGTGTGTGTGTGTGTGTGTGTGCGCGCGCGCGCGCATTCAAGTACTCAAGCCGGTGATCCGTGTTTGCCTAACCTCCGTGTGTCTGAGTTTTTTTGTGTGTGTTTAATTCTCACCTCTCGTGTTTTCTGTTTCTGCCGAGATGGTTAACATATTCCGTGCATCAGTAGACAAGTGGTAGTGTTTAAGTGTTAAATGTCGAGGGAATTTTGTCTCCAGCTGTACACTTCCAATATATTTACTTATCTCAATAATATCTTGATAATGGTAACTGTTGCACCAATCTTGTCGTGTCTCCAGATTCTCGATGAATAGATATAGTTTTAGATTCATAATGCCTCAAAGGGTTCAGCCGGGTAGTATCTATAATTCTATACACACATTTGCATAAACCCGAAACCCTATATAGGATGAGAGGGAAGTAAAGAGCAATAGAAACACGTCCTTAAAATAAGAATATATTTATTACATGCAAAACAGCGAGCAAAATTATACATGCAGATGAATAAAAAGCAGGAAAAAAAATTAGTTCATATAAGCAAATCAAAATACAGGAAATTCTGAAGGAAAATACAAAGAGTTGAGGCCAAAATTAATTGAGACAAACCACGAGTGAGTCACATTAATTAGAAGCTCAATCAACAAGGTGCGGTGACGTACTTTCGGGGTACTGTAGGGGATCTTGTCGTACTGTGGCTCGTCCCGCACCAAGTGGATGGTCTGTAGGGGCAGAACAAGACACCAACGATAGTACAGTGGTAGGAGAACTGGGGGTGGTGGAACGGGGGAGGAGGAGGAGGAACGAGCTGGTGGGGAAGGGGGTGCACCACTACTCTCCCTCCTTCACACAACATGGGAAGAGGATGTGAGAGGAGAGGATAAGGTTAGGGGAAAAGGATGGTAGGATGGGGGTGAAATAAGGATGTCTGTAGGTAGAAGAAAATGAAGAGTAGGATTGTAAATAGATGACAAAGGGTGTGGATGAAGGGTTTGGTGAGAGAGAGGATAATGATGATGGGGAGGAGGAAAAGACGAAGAGGGTGAATAGGTAAGGAGGTGCTCGAGGTATGTGGAGGAGAGAATAAGGACAAGGAGGAGAGGAACATATGTGAGAGAAAATGGTCTACGGGGATGAGAGTACAGTGTATATAACCAAGACCAAGTGGGTAGGCCAAGGAGGTGAGATGGGGGGGTGAAGGCAAAGGAGAAGGTGAATTGTACGTCAACAGCAGAATACAATATATAAACTGCGAAAGTATATAAACTGGTGGAGTAAATGAACAGATACAGTAGTGAGCAACAGGAGACAGAAATTAAGTAAAATAATACATAAACAGTTATTCATGCTAAAGAAATGTTCTGTAAATTTGTTAAAACATAAGAGTATCAATAGAGAGGAAGTGGTCAGTTTGATGCACAGAAATCACTCTTCTATATAATGCTAAGAGTGAATAGTTAACACACACACACACATTATAAAGCTTTATCCAGAACACTCACATCAGAGGCGGCGGTCTTTGATACATACAGGGTAAAGCTTGACATTCCCACTTATCTGTCAATAATTTAACACTCGTAGTCTCATAAGAACTTGCATGTCCTCCGGTACACAACAAACAGTGAATCCCTCCACTGTACTGTAGTTCCTCGGCTTGGACTTGTTGCCGGATTTACAGCACCAAATTCTCTGTTCTCTTTTATAATCAACATTTCCATCGCTAGAATTCGTTTACTCTTTTGAATTATTAACATTAGACTGACAAAAGCAACGTAATTGTGTGAGGGGGACGGGAGGAGAGCAAAGGGAAGCGGCGGAACGGGAGAAACAATATAAAAAATGAGGATGGTGGGACTAAGAAGAATGGGGCAGGGGAGGAGAATTTGGGGGAGAGTGGAAGGCGATGGCGTGTCCAGAACAGTGAAGGGACAATTCATCAGCGGGTCCCCAGGGGATGGTCTTCTCTGTGTACCACCCAAGACACAGCTGGTCCTCACACCCACCATGGCCACCCTCATCCCTGGCCACACCTCACACTTGAGCCACCCCTAGTCCATAAAGTGATGAAACACCCGAAGTAATAAGCCCATCCTAAACATGACTAACTAGGCAGTGAACTAGCCGCTCATATCAGATTATGTTTAGGCCAGACGCCATTATGTCGAACTATCGCTCACAACGAAAAGTCGCATTTATTGCCTTCAGGCCTCCCTAGGGACCCTGACCACCTCACAATCACCTCTACCTCCCTGGTCATTTCTTGAACTCTGGACATCCTTTGGCCCGTGGCTACTTTCTAGAGCTTGTTTGTCTCTTGGAACGTGGCAAGCGTTTGTTGGTGGACCATATTAAAGATTTCATCCCTCGGCCCTTGACCAGCTTTTGGAATGTGTTTATTTCTAGGTTCGTGGTCACCTCCAATGCTCTACCCCCCCCGACCCCCCACGGCTGTTAAAAATCCCAGCGTCCATAAGAACCTGACGATTTAAATTATCTTGATTTTTCGACTAGCCTGCAAACCCCAAACGTCTCCTGGACCCTGACCACCCCTAGGTCCCTTGCCTATCTACGATCTTGGCCATTCAATAGACCATGTTCATTAAAAGGTCTTTGGTCATTCCTTGGAGCCAGGAGAAGCTATATCCCTGGGGGCTGGGAGAGGGGAGAAGCAGCGGAGGGACTGAATAATGATGTGTGGACAGATAACCAAGGGTAGTGGGGTGCCACGCCCCGGGTTACCGAGTCTTGATGCAGGCGGAGGAGGGCGGGAGAATCGTAGAAATATAAATGACATTACTAAAGGTGAGATACACAAATTAGACATAGACACACAAGACACGCGAAGAATAAACAGAGAGAACCAGATAGACAAAAGTCAAATACATAATAATGAACAAGAAGTAATTCAATTAAACCGAGTAGTGACGAGTACCACCACCACCACCCAGACACCACACCACCCCAACACTACCACCACCACACCACTACCCCCACACCCCGACACTACCACCACCACCCCACACTACCACCAACCCTCCGCCCCCACACTACCACCAACCCTCCGCCCCACACCACACCACCACCCCGACACTACCACCACTACCCCCACACCACTACCACACTTCTCACACCACCCCCACTACAATAATGTGTGTTTTATACTTCTGATAATCCAACTGTTAATGAAGACCCATTATTGTTATTATAATAGTCAAGGAGAAATGTATAGAGATATCTGACTAGGTAAATTTATTCAACAAAATTCGTAATCTGAAGTAATGTCTTACCCCTATTTCAAACTAGATATACCGTGGGAAGGAATTCACTATACACCCGTACGACTACAGAGAAACGTCCATCAGTCTTACCGTGCCCAGTACTGTCGTCGCCAGCCTACGCCAGATGACCCGACCCACCACACCTAACGCGGTGCCTCACTGGGCACTTTTCCTCCCAACCGTGCTGGACTCGCACTGTCCGGCCAGCAAAACAAAGAGACTTTGCGTCACACTGGGTTGTTTTTGTTGGCGCGTCTGACCAACGCAACGAAAACTACAACAAAGCGTCTAGACGAGGTTCTCCATAGATACCGTTACAACACTTGAGCCTTGCAGCATTGTGCAACAGTTCTTCAATTGCAGCGGCTGGCAAGTGTGCCGCCGCCATAAACGACTGTACATGAAACATTATCTCTTAGCTGTAGAGAATATTCGGAGTGTTCCATCACAGTTTTTCACTATCATATCCTCCGCACCACCACCACTTCCCCCCCGTACCACCACCACCACCACTTCCCCTCTACCACCACCACCACTCCCCACCACCACCACCACCACTTCCCCACCACCACCCACCACCCCACCACCTCCCACCACCACCACTTCCCCACCACCACCACCACTTCCCCCACTCTCCCACCACCCACCACCACCACTTCCTCCCACCACCACCACCCACCACCACACTTCCTCCCCACCACCACCCACCACCACTCTCCCCACCACCACCACTCCCCACCACCACCACCACCACCACTTCCACCACCACACCACCACCACCACCCACCCACTTCCTCCCACCACCACGACCACCACCTCCCACCACCACGACCACTTCCTCCCACCACCACCACGACCACTTCCTCCCACCACCACGACCACTTCTCCCACCACCACGACCACTTCTCCCACCACCACGACCACTCTCCCACCACCACGACCACTTCCTCCCACCACCACGACCACTCCCACCACCACGACCACTCCCCCACCCTCACCCCACCACTCCCACCCTCACCACCCCACCACTCCCCACCCCACCACCACCACTCCTTCCCACCACCACTTCCATCATCACTCATCCCCACCTCCACTCCCTCCCCACCACTTCCATCCCCACCACCACTCCCCACCACCTCCCCACCACCACCCCCACCACCACCTCCCCACCACCACTTCCCCCACCACCACTCCCCCACCACCACCACCACTACTCCCCACCACCACCACTTCCCACCACCACCACCACCACCACCACTCCCACCCCACCACCACCACCACCACTTCCCCACCACCAACCACCACCACTCCACCCACCACCACTCCCCACCACCACCAACCACCACCACTCCCCACCACCACCACCACTCCCCACCACCAACCACCACCACCACCACCACTCCCCACCACCAACCACCACCAACCACACCACTCCCCACCACCACCACCACCACCACACCACTCCCCACCACCACCACCACCACTCCCCAACCACCACCACTCCCCACCACCACCAACCACCACCACCACCACCACTTCCCACCACCACCACTCCCTGTCCCACCACCTCACCACCACTCTCTCCCGTTCCACCACCACCCCTCCCACCACCACCACCTCCCCCCCCTCCCCCCACCACCACCCCCCACCACCACCACCACCCTCCCCCACCACCACCACCCTCCCCCACCACCACCACCACTTCCCTACCACCACCACCACCACCACTTCCTCCCCACCACCACCACCACTCTCCCCCACCACCACCACCACCACTTCCCCCTCCCCACCACCACCACCACTTCCCCTCCCCCTACCACCACCACCACTTCTCCCCTACCACCACACCACCACCCCCCCACCACCACCACCACCCCCCCCACACCACCACCACCTCCCTCCCCACCACCACACCACCACCCCCCACCACCACCACCACCCCACCACCACTTCCCCCACCCACCACCACCACTCCCCCCACCACCACCCCCTCCCCCCACCACCACCACCACCTTCCCCACCACCACCACCACTTCCCACCACCACCACCACTTCCACCACCACTCCCCACCACCACCTCCCCACCACCACTCTCCCACCACTTCCCCCACCACTCTCCCCCACCACTCCCTCCCGCCACTACCACTCATCCCTCACCCACCACCACCATCCCACCAACCCTCCCCCTCACCACCCTCCCCTCACCTCACCCCCTCCCTCACCACCACCTCCCCGGCCACTTCCTGTTTCTATGATAAAATTTTAAATGATTCGTTTTATTATAAAATTGAAAGTTCCCGTTTTCTATGATAAAATTCCAGCTTCCTGTTTTCTATGATAAAATATTTTTTTTTTATATAAAATTAAAATTTCCTGTTTTCTATGATAAAATTCCAGCTTCCTGTTTCTATGATAAAATTCCAGCTTCCGTATTCTATGATAAAATTTCAGCTTCCGTTTTCTATGATAAAATATTTTTATTTTTTTATAAAAATTAAAATTTCCCTTTTTCTATGATAAAATTCCAGCTTCCCGTTTCTGATAAAATTCAGCTTCCTTTCTATGATAAAATTCCAGCTTCCGTTTTCTATGATAAAATTTCATTTCCTTCTATGATAAAATATTTTAATTTTTTTTATAAAAATTAAAATTTCCCGTTTTATGATAAAATTCCAGCTTCCGTTTTCTATGATAAAATTCCAGCTTCCTTTTTCTATGATAAAATTTCAGCTTCCGTTTTCTGATAAAATATTTTTATTTTTTATAAAAATTAAAATTCCCGTTTTCTATGATAAAATTCCAGCTTCCTTTATGATAAAATTCCAGCTTCCCTTTTCTATGATAAAATTTCAGCTTCCCAGCTTGAAAGTAATACGTAACTGGAACGAAGTATACTG
>NW_024744839.1:4410777-4462934 GCF_018991925.1 Homarus americanus
GTGGCTCACGTTTTTCTTTATCGATAAAGGTAGAACCTGCCTGACAACCAGTTTTCCCTCGGGGCAAATCTGATAGCGCAGATGCTTTCCCGTCTTTCTTATACAATATAGTCTTTGGTTTCAGGATATGACGTCATGCCGCTTCCAGTTTATTAAATCTCGTTGGTTCAGACAGGGGAGTTAAAATGTAAACAAACATGGACAGTGATAACCTTTGCACCTTCTTCCTCGAAGCTACACACGGGAAACCAAGGAGATATCTAATAAGGAAGTTGTAGTTGTTATACTCGAAGCGTTTAGTGGGGCGCAGTTGGCGACATTTGGTATATATTTTAGTTGTTCTCAATGATGGCAAACAATTTTATTATCGTCTTTGGTGGCAACTTTTGGCAAGATCATTTATACAAGTAAGGATAGTTCACCGAGCACTTGTTTTACCCAAAGACTATAATAACATTATAGTCTTTGGTTTTACCCACAACGCACAGCTGTGATATCACTATTGTGAACACTCGTCATCTGGTAAGCTCCGTGTGTGCCCTCGTCTGCTCCTGAGACCAGTGTATAAACAATTATGGTTATCTGTGCAGCTTACGGGTGCACCAGCAACGTTCAGATCCAAAGCAGAGAGCACATAAATTATTATAGATAAGAAGACTTGTGATAAATGGATAACTACTTGCAAATGCTCTCATAGAATAACACCAGATTTGCCCGTGTGTGTTCTCTCCACTTCAAAGTGATTACAGACCTGAGTACAGAGTAAAGAAAGTGCAGTTAAGTGTCACCAAGAAAAAGTAGACCACTGTTTCTATGGGCTGTACCAACCCTTCAACTTCCAACGGCACAATAAGATGCAGGTATGTACAGTATTGTATTATTAAAGTTCAAGCATTCTAGTCCTGACGATAGTGTTATATACAGGTTACATTAGGCTAGCCGAGAACTTGTTGGAAGAGAGATCACATTTCTTTTGTATCTCCTTAATTCTGGGATGTCTGTCGCTATCCAGATATCTACCGGAAGATGAGATATCCATCTTGCTATATATGGCCATAAAGAACTCTGAACTTATTTAATAATATTGAAAAATGAAATTTAAATACATCGGTACGTGGGTTTCAGGTGTCAACACCGCGCTTGTTTCAAGATGCAAAGGAAGATATTTTCTTGTAGTTTCTTAATTCTGCAATGTTATTTTATTACTTTTATTTGTATTTTTTATAAAAAAATTACTCATCTGAATTATTATTATTATAATTATTATTATTATTATTATTATTATTATTATTATTATTATTATTAGTAGTAGTAGTAGTAGTAGTAGTAGTAGTAGTAGTAGTAGTAGTACAACATTTTCGCCCCCCAGGCCCCAATGTGGGTCAGTGACCTGTGCCCGGTGGGCTAGTCCCCGTAAAAAAAAAAATAAAAAAAATAAAAAGATAAAATAGTAAATAGATTTTGTTTTTTGTTAGGATGTAGCTAGGCTTCTCTTCTGAATACGCTGTGGTTAAACTTATTTATTTTTAGTGAGGGTGTAGTTAAGCTTTGTTTCTGAGCTGAAGTGAAACTAGACTTCGTTTCTATATCAAGGTAGAGTAATGATTCGTTCCCGAGCTTAGAGCAAATACAAAGTTACCTTAATTGCCAACATTTAATAAAGTTTGCCCGTGTAAAGAAAAACAACCGCAGCGATTCAGATATTTAATAACTTCTGCCCATTCCAATTCTGATTGAAGTGCGATTTAGATTAATGAATGGTAAATAGATAAAGAGATACACAATAGACTAAAAAGGAATAAGTAGGCAGGTAAATTGATAAGTAGATTGAATAATACATAAAGAGACAGGAATAGACAAAATGAGAATTAAACAGATGGATAGAAAAAGTAGTATGAAAACAGTACAGTGCATTAAATTATTTCCTGAATTAAAACCAAATTCTACAAATTTCGAAGGGCTACAAATCGTATTCATACTGCCCCTTGCACCATTTTTTCGGGTAGTGGAGAAGTTTATTGCAATTTATGGGTCTCTCGGGAATAAGAACCACCTGTTGAAAGGTTATTCTTACAGTGTTTACTTTGTTGCTTCTGGGCGATGCTGCAGGAGGCTTATTTAGTTAACGTTAGAAGTGAAGTAAAATATTTCAATTTTGGTAGAACTTTGTCTTTCGGTGTTTATGGTACTCACTTAATCTATAAAGACAAAAGAAAAATATTCAGATATGCCATAAAAAGCTGTTTTATTATTATTGCCATGCAGGGAAGCACCGTCCATCATTCTCCCTCGCTTTTGTTCACCAAACGTTTTTATTTGTACATAAAACTCGTCCTGTTTGTGGAAGGTCGGCTCATGTCCAGTGTCAAAGGGTAAAAAGAAAAAAGTGGGCAGGTTATGTCACCCTTATTAAATTTCTGGGTGCACCTCTTTTACCATGATGCTATTCAAATTCTGCGAAAGTAACTTTTTACACGGGCACTTAGCATTGTTGGCAAGAAATATAAATAATACAGCCGCACCAAATTAGGCTTTAAACAGTATAATCAAGGCATGACATTCTGTTTATGTCTACATACTTGGAAATAGAATTTCATATTTTCTTTGCTTGCGCAGTTTCTATCAGATAATAATTAAAGTCTGAAGACATGATAATTGCATCCTTTTTGCGCTATTAGTTGTATAAATTGAAAAAAAAAATCCCGTTTCCTGAACTTGCGTGGCATCAAATTCTTTCATGCTCGACACTGAGGGAGAGGCTGTTGGTAAAACTGCGAGAGAACTGGAAACAAATATGTAAAAACGTTCTAGAATATGTAGCGAGCTCATTCCATTAATGTTTCTTTAATTTATACATAAAATTTATTCTAAAAGTTTACAAAATAATTTATTTATACTCCAAGAGAAACAGTTTTAAGAAAATATTTGTTTTTACGGTGCCAACTTGAGTGTTAACTATGAACATTGTGTACTGCGAAAAAATAGTTTTTGGTATCAATACGACTCCAGGCATCAACCTAACAGTAGGATTCGAAACATTTTCAAAGAATTTTGAAAAAGAAAATTTAACTCGAGATATTGCTCATGAGGTTCTTCACGCGAAGTTGACGAATACAGTGTGTCTACAGGGCTAGTTCAAGGGTGATAATACAGTAAATTCATAACCGAGTCGCAGGAAGATAACCTGACGACCCATCATATTCAGATGTTGTACGGTCGACATAACACATTAATCAAAACCACATATAATAAAAAACAGTCATACGAAAAACTTAGTTGATATACGATATATCAACAGCGTTGGTAATCTAAAACCTTTCTTCTCTCCTTGACTGTCTTGAAAGTACTTTTGATTCCAGAAATCATAACTTAAGATCTGAACGTAACCGATGGTATGGTCAGTGTAAAGTATATGGTAGTTTACATAAGACTTTTTTATACGCCTATGTAGTACCCTCTGAATAAGCACTTGGGATTTCTATCAAGTAGGCATATACGAGGTATAACTCTGAACTCCACTAGAGATCTTGAACTATAATATCAGCCTATTCGTCATCGTTCACGATTCGGAAATCATGAAGCTTTTCCATCTGGTAATGGAGTAATTCCCTGTATGTTTCCTTAATTTTTCCTTTCGGAAATGTTACAACACAGGTTTATTATTGCGTTAAGGCAGTCCTGTATAATCTTTCCTATATGCCCTCCTGTGTACACTCACTTCAAAAGATATCTTTACGGGGGGTCCTACGAATTTCAAAATGAACATCTCGACTACTGTTGTGTCGGTAGGTTTGTCAGTATGGTACCATGGACGCTAGCTAGCCAGGCATGTAGTATGGGACCTTACTGATGATATTCCCACTGTCCAGCACTTGTTTCCATTATTTATCACTATCCTTATCACTATTCAAGTATTCAGGCATTAGGAAATACAACAACAGATTCCCCGAACAATGCATATCTACGAAGTCAACTAATGACGTAGTAATTTTACTGAGTTACCAGGGAAATGCTTGGGGAGGCAAGGTGCTGAAGTACCTCAGTTAGTAGATACTGTAAGCTTACTGGTGCGTTCGGTCCAGATTTTCAAAGGTTCTTACGATGAATATTCCTTATAACTGAAGCCGTAATAATTTGTTTTACCTCAGGTAAAACACAAATCAAAGGCCTAGAGACAGCATACATATTTCACTGAGGCTTTAATACACTCCCTTAACACCACTTAGGAGATGAAATTAATGTTAACGAATTTAGTCAAGGAAGAGCTACAGTGTAATATTTTGAACCGCAGTTTTATGGTTTAGCTCAAGACAACAAGTTAGGTGCATTCTTATATTTTCGGTTACGAGGAATATTCATGGTAGGAACCTGCTGGGAGAGGTTGGACCCCGGCTTGTATCTCTATACACAATGGGGCAATATTTTAAAGTTAAATCGAGCATTTTTGAGGCCTTATCGAGAACAAGTTCGCGACAAGCTTTTTATACTAAACGATGTACTGCAGCAAGTCTTGGGTACCGGCTTAGTTTCTCCTCATTTTTCTCTTCTTAATTTCGTTGTTTTTATATTTTTATTTTTATTTTTTCTCATGGCAATCACATAAGGGAATATGAAGCCTTAAATGTCAACGATATATAAGGTGCAATACACGAAACAGCTGGCTAAGTTATCTCTGATTCTTCAGTTATTTAACTCTTTTGTTTTCCTTTTTAACCCATTCGGTTGTTTTTAATGTTGCCATTAGACTTTTAAAGTATTAACGAAACACGTGAGGCAGAAATGATATGATGGAGTAAAATAATTCATGGGCACTATATATATTTTTTTAGGTACAATGTTTAACTGTACCTCCGCCTACGTTGTTACATTCACCTTCACCGTTAAAGCTTAAGCTATTGTAGGTACGAAAATTAAACGAGATTAATTAGAACACCTACGGATTATCCCTTGGGAGGGGTGACACAAGTATGCTCTCCGTCTGTGTATTCGTCTGCACGGAGTTCACAGGGAGTTCGTCTGTGGGGAGTGTGGTATTTGTGAAACGTTTCCTCAAACTAATAATAATGTATGCTAACCGCAAGTGTAATATGTACTGTACATATGTGTTTTGCTTAAAGACCGAGAAATGATCACAATATTTTGTGGACGTTTTCAAAGTATCCAGAAAGCGAAATTTCGTTACTGGTTAGGTTAGATTAGGTTTATTTAAGTTATTTGGAGTTGCGTTAGATTAGGTTTGGTTAGATTAGCTTAGGTTAGGTTAGATTAGGTTTGGTTAGATTAGGTTTGGTTAGATTGGGTTAGGTTCAATTAGGTTTCGATAAATTAGATTAGGTTTGCTTCAATTTGGTTTAGATAAATTATATTATGTTAGATTAGGTTTGGTTAGAGTAAGTTTGGTTACATTTGGCTTGGTTAGGTTAGACGATTTTCAAGACCGTACAAAACGCGTTGTGGCTGTTGGGAAAACCCACGACGCAAAATTTAGCTTTCTGGTTCTTTTGAAAACATTCCTTGTTTATTTTTATGTATTTATTTTTTTCACCAATTGTCAGCTTACTAGCCGGTCGGGTAGTCGGTCTATTCTCTGTTATACGCGCCTATTCTCCTTTACGATCTCTGAACCTTGTCGTGGCGGGGCAGGTAACTGTCAACTATATTATTTTACTTGTATACTGTAGTATACTTAACTCCCTTAATCCTACACACTAAGGCGAGGATGTACTGTATGCTAGATCTGAACGTACACTGTTATCATGGGTAGGTTGATGGAGATTACATTTGTCATACTGCCAATAGGAAATACTTGTGATTATACAGTACTCAAATTTATTCTTGCGTATCTGATTTTTCTTTTCGTATTTTGAATTTTAATTTTATAACGATTGAAGCTGTTGATTTAAATGTTTTTACGAATACTGAATGAATAAGTGAATAGATAATAATAATAATAATAATAATAATAATAATAATAATAATAATAATAATAATAATAATTGATCATTTGAATTTTATAATTATTAAACATCAAAATATATAGTTTGGGGCACGTTCATGTTTAATACTAGACAGAAATATTGATAAGACGAAAAGAATGAATAGAGAACATTATAAGAAAGAATTAGGTGGTGTGGGGGGCAGGAGGAGGTGGACACGGAAGAGGAAGAGGAGAACAATGGAAGAAAAGAGGAATTCAAAGGAAGAGGCAGATCTTAGCGTGTGGTATAGTTGAGTGTGAAGAAGGAGGCAAGAGGAAGTGAAGGGAAAAAGACCATGGGTTATAAGAGCGATAGTGAAAGAAGAAGAGGAGGAGAATGAAAGGAGAAGAGAAGAACACGGGTTAGTCATGGTAGTGAAAGAGGATAAAGAAGAGGTTAAGACTGAAAGGGAAAGAGAGAGAGAGAGAGAGAGAACACATATAGACAATGAAAGAGAAGAAGAGTTTAAGGAGGTGAAGAGAGAAGAAAGAGATGATGGTGACGATGACCTTAGGTGGTTGGTAAGAGGAGAGAGAAGAGGGAGGGTTAGAACCGCCAAACATAAGAGAGTTGGAACCTCCCATCCCCTTATTAACGACGCCGGTATAAACTTACCTAGATTTGTATGGCTAGTTTACGGCCGCCATTACCACAGCTACGACACCAAAAATTTTAGATTGTTGGGTTGTGAGTGAGCGCCACGTACTTCATAATTACGGTTATATGTTCCATTTAGCGTGTTTTATGAACTGTTGGTGGTGGTCCATATATACGATGGTTGTTATATTATAGAGACCTGAGAGCAATATTTGTTGTGGTCTACGGGATATGCGATGTTTGTTATTTTATAGAAACATGAGGCAGGTATATGGTTTCACTTTAGTAAATAAACATTGTGTGTTAGTATAGATGCATTCTTTATGTCGTTGGTTAAGTGGCAAATTCTTATGTTGCTTATGTAGAGCATCTTGGATTATAATTCTACCTTCACGGATCTACAGTTTTTTCCTTCTAATCTGTGTTTATTGTGGGTAGATGTATATGCCTGATTTGCATTTTCCAGCTGTGACCTGATATACTCCACACAAATAATATAACTAATGTCTGTTTATTGCTGCATTTTTCTTTAAACTTGTTAATTTTCATAAAGAATTAACTGCATTCACTGCATCCTGTCGGGTAGCTTGTGACACCCCACAGGTAATCAGGTCTCAGTCTAATGAAACACTTTGGTACTAGTTTATGACAGCGACGTGAGAAGAAGTTTGGAATGACGGGGAATGATAGTGGGCGACGTCGCAGTAAATAATGTTAACGGAAAGTAATAGTCTGGTGCACGTAATGAGTCAAATAGTTTCTAAAATCAATCTAGAACATGATCGCAACATGACTACTTGAGCCAACATCTCCGTAATAATAGTTTTAAGATGTAGGATTTAGCTTGATGTCTTACCTGCCTATAATACCCTCTAGTACTGTACTAAAGTCAGGAATAAGGGGCACTGGACAGATGTAACACACTTTACTGTAGTTACCGTGGATAATCCTGACAATGAGATGCGATAGTTTGTTTGAATTATTCTGGGAAAAGACCTGCATGAGGCTGATTACTGTAAACATCAGAGGTTCTTATAAGAGGAACACCAACTTAATTAGTCAAACTTTATATATTATTTTCTTGACTATCGGTACACCATGCGGCAGATATGTTTTGTCTATAATTTCGTCTAAGCTTATGATAAACTGGCTATCTGTAGGAGAAGGTGGTCCTGGAGGTATTAATGGTGTTACCTCTTCTACTGCGTGTGTGTGTGTGTGTGTGTGTTGAAAACCTATCCTCCTCCTACTCCTCCTCCTCCAAAAATCCTCCCACTGTTTCGAAGTCTTTACCCTTGTAGTTCCTCGTTCATAAGGTCATGAGACTGCTGGCGTGTACGAATGTTAGCGATTACTTGCGTCAGCGAACACGACACCAACAAATAAGCACAACGCGTCATTGGCGGAGTATGTCAGCTAAGGAGTGTGTCATTTAATAAGTGTGTCAGCTACAGTATGTCAACTTTATAAATGTGTCAGCTACAGTATGTCAACTTTATAAATGTGTCAGCTAATGAGTGTGTCAGCTAATAAGTGTGTTAGCTAATAAGTACAATGTCAACTTATAAATGTGTCATCCATTACTCTTTCACAATTTCTCACTCTCTCATTATCTTACTCTTTCAGTTTCATCATCTCTTATCTTATTTTACTCCTTCATCTCTCTCTCTCTCTGTCACTTCACCACCCTCTTACTCCCTCATTCCCTCACTCTATCTCCTGCATTCCCCATTCTCTCACTCCACCACTCTCACACACTCTCTCTGCACTTCCTCACTCCCTGACGCTCACTTGTATGAACTGGGTACCAGATGTATGTTCCTTAAAACTCCTCTGATTGGGGTCCCTCTCACTATCAATATATATATAATATAGTGTTTTTTACCTTATTTTCTTGCCTTGCCTTGTCAGAAAACTCGACTGTGTATTTACTACTTAGTGTCTCACCGCAGTGTTGCTAGCGAGTGAGCACAACAATACTGCACAAATTACACTTACATGTCGCCTCTCGCAGCACAATATCACGTTGAGAACGATGCCACCTGACAAAAATTCACCACATACTGTACACAATCAACTCCTTACCTCCACAAGGGTGATTCTAGGTAGTGGTTAAAGGAGAATATCAACGTTCTTGCCCTGTGGGTTATGAAGGCGTAGAGAGGGAAGTATAGAAAGCGCCCACAATAAGCCTCTTTAGTGTCCATTATTTAGCTGGGAAATGTACAGTAGTGTGGCATTATTATGTACATACTGATAACTAAATAATACCCGTATCTATACATGTGTGTGTGTGTGTGTGTGTGTGTGTGTGTGTGTGTGTGTGTGTGTGTGTGAGTGAGTGAGTGAGTGAGTGAGTGACTGGGTACAGCACTGCCATAAACACCAAGACAACACCAGCAGTAAATGACCCAGAAAGCGTGATAATGAAAGACTGCTCGTGAGTGTGGGCGTGGCAGTCATCATTCGTACAGTGGGTGGAAGCGGTGTTAGATGGGTGTGGAGGTGGATGAACATGAACGTGGGTGAGAGGAAAGTAGCGGATGAGTGAATATCTTTCTGGTAATAAAAAACAAATATGAATTCCAAATCGTAAAGTAAATTAAACACTGATACTAGAGCTAAACCCAATACCAATTTACTGCCTCAAACTTAGGTGTGTGTGTATATATATGAGGCATTAGGAATAGTGTGTATTACATTCGTTCATTCTCCCTATATTTTACAGTATGCAAAATGTCAACAAACTCGCACTAGCTATCTGCACGGACTGGGTTGGTTACTCAGCTTGTACAGCGACCTTGCCTGATTGAGGCGCTCGTCAACAAAACTAAAATCGGTGAATTGTCAGTGTTTAAACCACGTAAACATTTACATATACATGCATGCATATTCATGCTCACATCTACTTCCCACAAATACACACAGACACACTAATATTCACATGTTGACTAACACATACACACACACATACCCATTGTAACCCACCACACGCTCGTGTAAACATAAACAAAAGTACATATACATACAAACAACTTTTGTGATTATAATCTCTCTCTCTCTCTCTCTCTCTCTCTCTCTCTCTCTCTCTCTCTCTCTCTCTCTCTCTCTCTCTCTGACAAGCAATGTCCCACCATCACATCTACCCGCCACTTTAAAAGGTTACGACCCAATAAAAATTTAAATTGGTGCGTTTTTACCACCACAATCTCTGTTTCAGCTGTTTTTGTGTCCCTCGACCAGTTTCAATTGAGGATCGACCAGTCTTGGCTGCTTTTTGTCAGTCAACCAGTCTTGCGGGTTGTACAGTACGTGTTAGTCGACTGGTCCAAGTTGATGTGTCTGACGACCAGCGATCGATCAGCCTCAGCAGTTGTTCGATCAATCTCAACTGTTGATCGACCAGCCTCAGGAGCATGGGGCGGCCTGTCAACATGATTTCTAAAATGCACAGGTGTTTTGTCCCTAGAGACGAGAAAAATCCCGATTGAGTTTTGCTGTTTTGTGGTCATCGTTGCTAAAACTAAAGTTGTGGTTCCGAACTGAAGAAATCTGAGAGTCAACACACCGATGAACGTGACACCGCACCGGTCCAGTGTCTTCCAAATAGAAAGAGAAACGTGTGTGTGTGTGTGTCAGTCTTACACTAATATGGAAGACGAAAGCGGGAAGCATGATGACTGGCCTCCACATCCTGAGTCGTTATCCCCTCAGTGAATATTACAGGTTAAAACGTGGTATCATCCGCTTGAACTTGGCATCACACACACACACACACACATTTTAAACGTCAGGATTACAGTAATATCTTCTCCATCATCAAGTCTCCGTGTCTCTTCTCTTTTCTCTCTTCTCTTCTCTTCTCCAAACGTTAGAGAGTCAGGAGGTACAACAAATCTCCAATAGAAGCTGTAAATTTGACATAAATTTAACTGGATAGAGATATGGATAGATACAAGGAGATAGACTTAAACCAGAGACGGAGAGAACACCTACAGATAGTAATACCATTGGACGCTTCCAACTTAGCTGCATGCAGTTTTAGCTGAAGAGATCGAGAGACACTCAAAGCTAGAGAGGGATAGAGACAGCGTAAGGGGGAACTATAATTTAGGAACATCATTTATTTACGTGAGGTTTAAGAGATAGAGGAGTATAGATAAAGACTTTAGCTGAGGAGACAGAGGGACACCCATAAAGCTAGAGAAAGACAGAGACATGAATAAAGCTACAGAGAGACAGAAAGTTGTGAACAAAGCGACAGAGAGACAGTGGACAGCAACAACAGCAGCAGCTATAAACTGGGAACGTCTCCTACTTAGCTGCAGTTTAGCTGGGTCACAGGCCGCTGCTTGCCCGCTCTCCATTACCCAGTATTATACTCGAGACAGCTAATGGCTGCTCGGTCTCCCTTAAGGCCATCTTCACTATATTTCGACCTCAATAAACGCTCTACAATACCCCCATTTTCTTTGAAACTTTCCACAAAAAACGGGAATATAATATGGATTTAAAGTTTTTACTTGGCAGCTGGGAGTTTATTTTTATTTTGTGCGTGTGTGTTTGCTTCTTTTTTTGTGTGTTTGTCTTGTTTTATACGGGACCAGTTGATGATTTTGGTGATGGCTATTATTAATATTATTTGTAGTAGTAGTAGTAGTAGCAGCAGCAGCAGCAGCAGCAGCAGTAGTAGTACTAATAGTAGTAGTAGTTGTAGTATCATGCTACTATTGCTACTACTACTACTACTAATAATAATAATAATAATAATAATAATAATAATAATAATATATATATTTTTTTTTTACTGACTCCGTATCTTCTGTTATCTCACTGTCCTTATTATTCCCCGCTGTTCATTTGGTTAGTTTATTGGTCAAATTTCGCCTCTGGGTAATTACGTTCAGCCTGACTTAATTTACAGATAGTACGTACTGGCAGTCCTGTTACATTATAGTGGAGATTTACTGCACTAATCAGGGAGTGGAGTGCATCATTACCCCGCCGGTGTAGCGGGCGTCAACCACTCTAGGTGGGCTAAGCTCTAGAGTGCACGGTGCCTGATGGTGAAACACGCTCTAGAGTAATTTGCACCTAGGCACCATTCACCTAGAGTGGTTGACGCCTGGTACATCGGTTCATTTGGCATATCTGAACACCTAACCTAACCTAACCTAACCTAGTCTAGCCTAACTTAACCCTAATATTTCAGGTAACATTAGGGTCTTTAATCGTCAGGTGAAATAAATGGGGTGCCTAATCTTCACGTGATTCCATAAAATTCCAAATTATGCTAGTGGTGTTGGTGGTGATATTGGTGGTAGTGGTGGTGGTGTTGGTGGTGGTTGTAATGGTGGTGGTGGTAGTGGTGGTGGTTGTAATGGTGGTGGTGGTGGTAAAGAGAATCACAGCAACAGAGAGAAATAAAACCCGAACACACACACACACACACACACACAACAAACGGATCACTTCGTTGACGTCAATTTCCATGTTCTTGAAAAACTTTGCTCATTTTAAGTTGGTGTGACTTGTACGGCTGTGACTCTTGGCCGCTGTGGGTAAAGACAACAACCTACACGTATGGTTTCTTTCTACCTCACTGATACTGTGGGTAGAGAACACGTTATATGTTCTCTATACAAGTAGTTCCCTGGCATTAAGATCACACTGGTGCTTTCGATAGAGAAAATGAGAAAAAAGACGAAAAATTAAGACGCTCTCACACACACACACACACACACACACACACACACACACACACACACACACACACACAAAGACAGACTGAGTGTGCGTGTGTTCGTGTGAGGGAAAGAGAGTGAGAGAGAGAAATGACGTATCCTTGCCTGTTAGATAGACGTTGTGTGTGTGTGTGTGTGTGTGTGTGTGTGTGAAGGTTCAGTATTCGCCGAAGCAGGACAAAACAAAACAAAAAGGGGTACGGGACACCATAATAATGAAAACGGACACAAGATGAAGTAATGAAGACAAGAGTTGGACAGGGGATAGACAGGGTACAGGGTAGACGGGGCAAATAGACGGGGTAAAGCAGAGAAACAAAGAGGTATCCAATGTTACGAGGAGGGGGGAAAAAAGGCATAGATAAGAAAGAAAGAATCGGGAAGAAAATGAAAGAAAGAGGATAGAAAGGCGTGTCAGGAGGACAATAATGATATACTGTAGAAGATAAGAAAAACTGATAGAGAGAAAAATAAGAGAATAGTAAAGACAAATTATCAGAGAGGAAAATTAAATAATACAAGTCAAGAAAACTGTCAGGAGGATAATAACGAATTTAAGGAAAGGACAAAGTATTGAGAAAGAAAATAAAGGAACAGAAATGTGGACAATGAGGCGATGAAACAGGATAAGGTGTGGTGTGAGGTCGTGTTTACTTCCTTGATGCCCCCACACATGCATGGCTGACGACAGTAATTACGGTTCCTGGAGTTATGTGGTGATGGGGTAGTGTGGTGCAGTGGCTTACAGTGGTTTGGGATGGTGTTAATGTGAAGACGTGGTATGGTGTGGTGATTGTGTTGTGAATGTATGGTGTAGTATTGTGGTATAAAGATAGTGATGGAGTTGAGGAGTAAGGTGGTGTGGTGTGGTGTAGTGTGGTGTGATGTGGTAGTGATGGAAAAGTGTAGTGTGGTGTGGTGGTGTGGTAGTGATGAGAAAGTGTGGTGTGGTGTGTAATAGTGTGATGTGTAGATAATGCTGATGAATTGGGGTATGGTGATGTGGTGTGGAGATGGTGGTTATATGGAACTTATGGTGTAGTGTAGAGATTATGGTGATGTGGAAGTGTGATGTGGCGTGGAATTGGTGGTAGTGTGGTGTGGAGATGGTAGTGATGTGAGGTGTAATATGGTGAAGTGATATGGTGTGGTGTAGTGTGGTGATGTGTAGAAGTGTGATATGGTGTTGACGTGCGATGTAGTGTGGTGATGTGGTGTGGAGGTGTAGTATAATGTGGTGATATAGTGTTGAGGTGCGATGTAGTGTGGTGATGTGGTGTAGTGTGATGATATGGTGTGGAAGTTTTGTGTAGTGTAGTGATGTGGTGTGGAGGTGTTGTCTAGTGTGGTGATATGGTGAGATATTTAAATGATGGTGGATGGTGTAATGGTGTGGTGCTGGTGTATAACCATCGTTAGTACACATACACACTCACACAATCTCCTCTCGTCTCCGTCGATATCTAAATTCTGAGAAGCAGCCATATCTTATGCATTTACCCACACACTCGAGACTCCCTCAAGATCTTGTCCAGACCTAGATTGATGCTGCATGACCTTTGAAGTTCCAACGTGTGGGAAGGACTCGCTTTCCAGTATTCCTTCGTGTGATTCCAGAGGACAAACCAAAGATATATGCCTGGACTCTCGCTCTAAAGTACAGACACTATACCGTCGAATTTAGGTCAGTGAACACCTTGAAACTCCCATTGTGGAAGAGAAGAAAAAAAATCTAAGAGCGTGAATTCATTGGTTCATGACAGATTCTTGAAGAGGAGGACCGGAGTTAGCTGAGATGAGACTTGAAATGCCGTGCCTAGGATGCTTCCAGGCTGTTTGTATGGCTCCAGGCAGATAGTTTCCAGAGGTTCGGGAACTGCCTTGCTTTGTTCTAAGGTAGTTAATGGGTTATCCGTGTGGTTCAGGAGTTCAAAGGCTATCTTCAACGGTCCGGGAAGTTTGCAGATTGTCCCCAATGCTCCAGTTAGGTTTTAGATTATTACCAATATTCCGGTTGGTTTTTATGTTATACTTCAATATTCTAGTAACGTTCATGACGCTATGTGTGACCCCTCCATATGTAAACACGATGATATTGGTGCAAAAATATTCAGGTTTAAAACAGTGAACCACTGTGTATTTTGGTGCAAATTTGGGTATTTCTTATGATCAGGTGACTAAAAGTACAACTCGGAGTTACATCAAGAAAACAAAAAAATATATATATTTATTTATTAACTAGTAATAACTTAGTTACTGATGTGGCGGGCAAGTGTACAGTATGTGTACTCCTGGGAGAAAAACTGAAAGTGGTTCCCATAGGCATGACTGCGCGATAGTGAGAGTGGATACATAAGGAGGCAGCATGGCCAGTACTACACTTGACCACATTCACTTTCTCAAGTGGTAAGCTAACATACCCATTTCCAGCTGGATGAATTGGGAGTGCCGGGGATCAACCACCGACCCATGGAACAGGAGACGAGTGCTTTATCCACTCAATCGCCACACTTCCACCTCAGGGCCTGAACGATTCCAAACGAATCAGCATTACTTTCGTACAGCAGAAAATGTGCTGAGGCTGTCAGCTTCCAGAATTAAAAAATGATGAACCAAAATTGATCTTAGTCACCAGGATGATGGTCTACACAAGTTAAACTGAATTGGAAGTGGCTACTTTGCGGGAATTCCTGGCTGAGAAGACTGAAACTACTGTACGTAGCCAAGATGTTAAGTTGAAAGTTATGTATCCTGATATACAAGAGTCGTTGGGTTTGGTTCGTTAGGCTCTCTTGATTTTTTTTCATTTCTTAAGGTTTGGTAAGAATTGATTCCTTTACACTTTTTAGAGATGGTCTTGAGAAAAGGAAGAAGTTTTGTTCTATTGGAAAGACTCCTAATGTTGTTTGTTAACCCGCGCACCCCTTCTAAAGCATTAATGGGTAACTTAGGTTTGGATGACTATTTGTTCAATCGATATAAGCAATAAAGGACCGCCCCTTTTCACATGTTGGTATCTCTGGAACAAGGCGTACGGTCTGAGTAATCTAGAATAAGCTCTATACCGACGGTGTAGGCATTCTTTACGGTCGTGATTTCCCTTTAGGGATACCTTACTCTCCAAGATCTCGAATACAGCTGACTGTCGGACAGGCTACGGACAGTGACTGAGAAGGAGGGTGACTGGACACATTGGTAACTTCAAACATTAGATAAAATTATTAAATGTCTTCTCAATGATTATCTTCTAAATCTGAAATAAATATTTACCTTTCAAAATAGCTTTGGGCTCTACCCTAGCAGAGTTATGTGACCACCGACGGTACCATTTTATAAAGTAATTATGTAAAGGTCAGCATACGTAGATGACCCGATAAATAAAACACAGACATTGCGGTACCATGTTGGCAGTATTAATGTATCATGAATTGCCGTAAATGTGTCCCACGGCTCTGCATCCGTCCCCCGTTTCCTGACATCGCACCACCTCGCCACCACCACCGTCCAAAAGAGAGCAGACAGGAGGTAACGGCGTTATATTTGGCAATCTTAATGTACAATATAACTGAACAGGATATAAGATGTTGCTTCTCACCATTCAGTTAGATATATCACAACGTAAACATACACAAAGCTGCCACATCTCAGATAACGCCCCAGTCACTGTACTAGGTATAAGTGCAGGCCATTTTGTACCTCTGATAATCTGATTAATTTAAAGGTATTGCTTCATTTTTAATCCGTCATAAGCTCAGTGCACTCACGTATTATCTACAATTTCCTTGAGATCTCCGGTCAACTAACTCTTCTTCCTCCTTCTCTCTCCTCCTCTTCCTAATCCTCCTTGTCTTCCGCTTTCTTCTCCCTTCATTTTATGTATTTTCTTTTTTCCTTTTTTTTTTCCTTCTTTGTAAAGCTCCAGGATGTCCGCCAGTTATCTGAAAATGTTCACAGGTATTTGCAGTCCCTTGTACACCCCAGCAAATTGACAGGTTATTTAAAATTTCCAGGCAGTGTACAGTGTTTTACTTCGCCCAGAGAAGGACCATCTTATTTGAACGTCATTTGCATGATTCCAGAACGTTTACAATATTTCCCAGCATTTCGTCAGGAGGGTTTAAGGCTCAACGATTCCAAGTGTTCTGGGTGGAGACTTTTTCAGTGACATTTTTGTATTTATAAAGACTTCTAGAAAATCTCTCACTGTTTTTTGGGTACATACAGTACTTTCAGGTCTTCTCAAAGATTTGTAAGGAATTTGGCTGTATGACACCTGGCCGAGGATTATCAAATATTCGTAAATTAATTTGTTTCCTAATTGGAAGAGTCGAAATGTATTTAATCAACTCATTTAAACTGCAGAATAAATAGAGTAACAAAGTTATTGAAATTGCTTTAATGTTTCTAGCATTATTAAATATATTCTCTTACTCTTAATTCAGAGGAAAAACATACGGTAATTTATTTTAATCTAAGTTATTCGGATACTAAGCCTCCGGTAATAATTAACAGAGCTAGTGACAGCATTTATTGAATGAGACACACATCCCCACATCCCCGTCACAATAACCTTAAAACAACAACATAAACTACCCCACCAGAGAGCCCTAGTTGTAGTTATAACCATTACAACTAAACATCTTTTGGGGCCGGTAGAAGAAGAAGCATAGAAGGGCGTAGAGTAGGAAGTGAAATTCGTATGAAATGTAATAGTGAAACCGGTCTCTTTCCTCTCGAGCTACCAGGGACATGTGGTCAATGCAAATCAATTCCATCTCTTGTACTGACGAATAATTTACAAGGGCATGTAATATTTAGCAACAGGATCGGATTGTTTGACATATTTGGTTTTCTTGATAAATGGGCTTCGTGGGTACAGGTGGCCTACTCCGGACAATAACATCACTTTACCCACGTCTGTTGAGCTTTGTGTCACGTAGATAAACAACACGACAACACTTGACCAGAACGCAAACAGAAGCCAGCAACTGACACCAATATAACCCCGTCTTAGAGGCTTCTGTGTTGTGGTGCTAATATGAAAGAGGTTTGTTGTGTTGCATGGATTGTGTGTGAGAGAGTGAAAAAGATGGAGGAAGAGCAGAGAAAGAGAGAGAGGAGGGAGGAGTAAAGAGAGAAAGGAAGAGAGATAGAGGGAAAGACAAAGAGAGAGGGAGAGGAGGAAGGAAAAGGTTCTTTCCCTCCGTGTTTGACTTGCAGAATAAGTCTTTATAAGTTCTTTTGAAATCTGAGGTGAATTCACGGTGTTATTAGCATGTAGTAGTTATTTCATCTCAGTTATATTTATTAATAAAAAAATAACAGTGCAGATATAGGTACACATACAGGTGGAAGTAGATACAATTATAGGTACAGGAACAAATACAGGTACAGGTGCAATTATAGGTACAGGTACAAATACAGGTACAGGTACAATTATAGGTACAGGTACAAATACAGGTATAGGTGCAATTATAGGTACAGGTACAAATACAGGTACAGATACATTATAGGTACAGGTACAAATACAGGTACAGGTGCAATTATAGGTACAGGTTACAAATACAGGTACAGGTGCAAATATAGGTGCAGGTACAAATACAGGTATAGGTGCAATTATAGGTACAGGTACAAATACAGGTACAGGTGCAATTATAGGTACAGGTACAAATACAGGTACAGGTGCAATTATAGGTGCAGGCAAATACAGGTACAGGTAGGTGCAGGTACAAATACAGGTACAGGTGCAATTATAGGTACAGGTACAGGTGCAATTATAGGTGCAGGTACAAATACAGGTGCACAGATACAATTATAGGTACAGGTACAAATACAGGTACAGGTGCAATTATAGGTACAGGTACAAATACAGGTACAGGTACATTATAGGTACAGGTACAAATACAGGTACAGGTGCAATTATAGGTACATGTACAAATACAGGTACAGGTACAATTATAGGTACAGGTGTAAATACTCGTACAGGTACACC
Organism: Homarus americanus; assembly: GCF_018991925.1. Lineage (NCBI taxonomy): Eukaryota > Metazoa > Arthropoda > Malacostraca > Decapoda > Nephropidae > Homarus > Homarus americanus. Next base: position 4,429,089 of record NW_024744839.1, read on the forward strand.
TACAAATGCAGATACAAGTACACCTTCAAATGCAAGTTCAGGAACATCTACAAATACAGGTACAGGTGCACCAACAAATACAGGTACATGTACACCTACAAGTACAGATAAAGGTACAGGAACAAATAATACAGGTAAACAAATTCCAAATAACCACAGTTATCAACAAGAACAGCGTTTCATAACAAACTCACTCACAAACAGATAGACAGACAAGGGCAAGATCTAGACACACTGTTATTGGTGATTTGAAATAATTTAGATCCTCTTTTAAAATGTGGCCCCGTAAAATCAAGAACGCTGCGTCCGATTCCTCCATCCGTGGCCACAAACTCTGGGCTCCAGACACTTCTTGCCCTGGCGGGAGTTAATGTGGTGGGCAGAGCTCGACTCACTGGCAAAAACGAACCTCTGGAGGAAAGTGATAAAAAGAATTACTGTCTGAGGATGGCAGGAAAACTCGTCTTAACTTGCAACAAACGTGTCACGACATGTTGCGGGACCCACAGCCCGCGCTCATTGAACTCAAGTTGGTTCACATTCCGAAGATTTATACGTTCAATTTTCTCACTTAACTAGATGCGTTGTCGCATCTAGTTACGGTAGAGTCTCGGTGCAATTTCAATACCCTTTAGGTTATATATAATAGTGTATCTTTGAGAATCCACACTCTGCTCCATATTCTCAGAGATTTGAAAGTTAAACATTCTCCTTCTAACTAGATATGACAACGCTCAAAGTTACGGTAGTCTCAATGCATTTTCAACACTATTCAGGCCGCAGTGTAGCTGCCGTAACGTCCGTGGAAAAATTAGATCAGTTTTCACATCCAACCTCACGAAGCTTTGAGAATCCATACGCAACCAAATACTGTACGACGATCATTTTTCTCGCCTAACTATAGTTACAACAGTACACCTCAGTTACGGTAGCGTAAGTAGCTTTGAGAGTCCACCCGCTGCCCTCACATTCCCAAAAATTTATACGCGCAACTTTCTCCGAACTGAGGATGTGGGCACGTATCAAACTGGCTCTCATAAGTAACGACATGAAGGTGGTGACCTGAATAACGTCTAAAAGGCACTGAGACTTTAACTGACACTAGGCGTCTTAGAACAGCTGAGGCCTACACGGGGAGGAGAGTTATGTGTAATGATAGACTGAGTTAACGTCATCAATAATAATTAATCAACAGACTGAACTAACTATTTCAAAGTTAGATCCAGCTTATACCTTTGAGGATTACCTGAGCTAACTTCCTCGAGAAATGACTTAGCTAACTTTCCTAAGGTTGTTTTCATTAGATTTCCTCGTAGTTACACTCAGCTAATGTCCCAATGGTTATTTCCTGCTCTAGTCCCCCGCATATAATGGCTATCTGACGGAGAGAAGCGAGACTATCCACTGTCAGCTGCATCTCTTCTCGCCTTCATGATAAGATTGCAAGCCCAGCATCTGCAACAGTCGTTCTTGGGTGAGAGGGGATACGGAATGCATCGCTATGATATTTTTTTGTCCTTGGAATTTAAGTTGGGTTAGGTTAAGTTAAATTTGATTCAATTAAGTAAGGTTAAGTTTGGTTACGTTAAGTTAGGTTACGTTAGCTTAGGTTGATTTATTTTACTGTATGTTAGACTAGATTATTTTAGGTTAGGTTAGATTTCTTTAGGTTAGGTTAGGTTAGGTTGCTGGAGTTACGAGGGAAGCTCTCTTTAGTTACTGATTGATGGGATGAGGAATTTCCGGAGTGGAGGTTTATTAGCAGGACTAGTTGAATAAATTTATTGGGGTGTCGTTGTACAGTAATTTAACCTAACGCGTCCTCAGTTGTGTGTTAGAATAAAACACTAATACAGAAAACCAGCACAAGGATAGAATGTATTTGTATTACCGGGTAGTGAACAAAATTACCGTTCTCTATAATTTAGTTACAAAGTTAATGCAATGTTTATGTTATGTCTGTGTTTACCTTTAGTTAGCGTACTTGAGGTACATTCTTACATCTCCAGCTACAAGACTATTCATAGTAGGAATGTTTGAGAATGTGGAGCCCGGAGGTACACTGTCAGTGGTGGTCGTTGGAGGTACAGTACAGTAGTATGACCACTCGGGAACTCTAACAGAAAGTATTACAATCTTCTGCAGTATCCAGCAATAACATTTTATAGACAAATGACCAAAATTACTTACTATACTAATAAATTTTTGGTCGCTGTTAGTAATTATATCGACAATTGCAGAAAAAAAATACTTTCTAGTTACTTGGAGACTCGGGTAAGTAATTTCCAACCAAAACAAAGATGAAAAAAATATTTAACTTTTCCAGCCCTTGGTAGTAGTAGCACACAGGAGGCCCCGTGTCCAATCTACTAAAACTTTTACAGCTTGTGTGTGTGTGTGTGTGTGTGTGTGTAGAGTACTTTGAAGATTCACGATTAAAACTTCACACGAGTTTCCGCTTGACATCCTAATTCCTCACTGGGAAGACTAATTCTTTACGGAAGCCCCTCAAGGTGTTCTCTCGGAAGTATTAGAGCCAACATAAAGCTTACGACAGCCAGGGAGGACACAGAAACACTAGTATGAAACTCACTTTTACTTAACAAATTCTAAAGCTAAAAAGTGAGGTGACCAGTGCCAAAAAAAACATAACAAATAAGTGAGAGAATTAAAGAGTTACCTCACCTCACCTGACACATAACCGAATCTAGCCTAACCCTACCTAGCCTCACCCAACCTATCTTAATCTAACCTAAACCAATATAACATAGCCTATCTAACCTTACTGGAGTCATCCAGAAAACACACTTAAGAAATATTGTGAAGAATAAATCATTCAGGAAAAAACAATCTTACAACCTTCGCCTGGTGATTAAACACCCTATTTCTACCTAGGAGGTTAGGTTAGGTTAGGTTAGGTTACTGTACTTTATCCTCTTCACCACTATTCATCCCGTTAGCCACTTGGACGGTCAGTCACGCCTTGTTGCAAGTACTAGACATGTACCTACTGTACTGTACTCCCAGAAAGAGTCAGTACCTGCGCCAGTGTTGGTCAAGCCTGGTCTTGAATGAACTCACACTCGGTGCCACCACAACACTTTCTGGCAGATTGTTCCAAGTATTCACAAATCTCACTCCAAAAAAGTTTGCCCTGACAATTTTCTGAACTTTTGGCTTTTGCAATCTGAACCTCTAGTGGAGCGGACATCCACTGGTTTTAGGTATGAACATTTGACTGAAGAATATCTTATGATGTGTTTGTAAGGTGTCTATAGACTTATATTAAGTCTCCCCTTGCCCGTCTATAGTATAGGGTCTTAGGTTAGCGTTAGGGAGGTTAATCTTAAAGTGAAACAAGCTTGGTACATAATCTTTCACTATATGCAGTTGAAAAATAAGTTTTACCGGGATACACTTAAAATAATCTCTCAATTAAAACTTGATATATCTCTATAATACTAGAAAAAATATTAGATGTTTATCAAAAAAGATTTTTTTCTCCTAGCTATCGAGTATTTTCTCTAAATATTGATGATGGTTTTCAAAAAAAATTAAAATATATTTCCATAATAAAAATAGATCTATGAATAATAAGAAGGGTTTTTTTTTTTTTTAGATGTTTAGTTTTCCCTAATTACCAGTAAAAACATACTTATACCCTTGGTTATCAGTAAGTATGAGGTTTTCCCCTAATTTGGAGTAAACAAGAATATTTTCCCCTAACTATCAATGAGCAAATATTATTTTACTAAAAGTTGTTGTAAAAAAAAAAAGCAGTGAAACCCTCTAAGTAAACGTGCGAGGCTTGTGGCAGTTAGAGTAGCGGCTCAGCACCCGGGGCCGTGGCAGTGTCAATAAAATACTGAAACGTATCATCAGACTCGGAAGAGAGGGGGCGAGGGAGCCTGTATGAGTTCTGCTTTCACTACGTTCTAACTACCATTATCTTGGCTTCCATAACTACCTTCTAACGACCATTATCTTGACCTCCATAACTACTACTACCTTCTAACTATCACTACCTTCTAATGACCATTATCTTGACCTCCATAACTATTACTACCTTCTTTTCTAACTACCATTATTTTCACTACCACAACTACCACTACCCTCTAACTACCATTATCTTGACCTCCATAACAACCACTATCATCTAACTATCATTATCTTGATTTCCATAACCACCTGTACCTCTAACTACCATTACAGTACCTTCACCCCATAATTACCCACTACCATCTAACCACCAGTATCTGTTCACCGGAACTATTCTTAGCATTATCACTGTAACCATCGTAGCTAACCCTTCTGAGGACAGTATCGTACTAGGTATTTTATTCTGGTTAACACCAGATGATTTTATGTAGCTGAGAGAAATCCCTCCCCTCTAAAAGGTTAATATGCTATGCTAGTTAGTGTTACGACAATAAACCTCATAACCACCTGTCGAGTAATGTTCACTATAATAAAAATAACAATAATAATAATATGAATGAAAATAACAATAATAATAATATGAATGAAAATAACAATAATAATAATAATAATAATAATAATAATAATAATAATAATAATAATAATAATAATAATAATAATAATAATAATAAAAATAATAATAATGCGAAGATAAACTAAACAAGACTTGCTTCACGCATAATATTACAAGCCAAATAAAACCCCAACAATCATCCAAAAGCTACAACTCAACGTGTATGAAAAAAAAACACAGACAACAGATACACACGTCTAAAATAAATATTATCCTTCATACAAAGTGACTGAAAACACAAAAATAAAGTAATAAATGTTGACATATATTTAGGTAAACATGGCGACTAGCCTGAACCTACCCCAGGCACTTGGTTTATTTATCACGCCCTTTGTATATCTTTCTTTTAAACCGATACTCTCTTTTTAGGTAATATTTTGTTGTTATTATCTATCTGTTGGTATAATGTAGCATTATTATCCTGTGTTGTGTTGAGATTATGGTACAATGCGGTATACAAGGCTGACAGCTTTGTTCGCTCTACTCAATTTGAATTTGCGCTGTAAGTCATGTGATGGTAAAATGTAGGTTTGGAACACTCATGGATCTGAACATTCAAGTTATTCCTTCAGTTGGAGATAAGAAACCATGTCTAGTCTACAGCGGAGACTCGATGGTATTTTGGAATACATCTTGAGTGCTAACCTTATGACGCAGCCAGTCAGAAGGGTCCTCGCGTACCGCCTAGTTTGAGAGAAAAACTAACGTACGAACTGCTGAGAATCCCTACCCAGATGTTGCTGTTACGTCACTATATTCACGGTAATTATAAACAATGACATATGAGGGGACGCTATCTTTGTTAATGTTTAAAACTTGTTGTGCACGAGTAGATACTAAGATTTATAAATAGTACACCAGTTTGAATCATTTCTCTATTTCTGTCGAGGAAAAAATTTATTGGACGATCCGTTGAGAATCGTATTTGTGTTGTAACTTCAATAAATCCGATAGAATCATTTTTATATCTCCTTTTATGAAGGAAATATTATTTATTATTCATAGAGAATCCATCCTTGTGTCGTAATCTAAGTGATTCAGCAATTTCAAATCTACAAGAGCTCTATATTTGTCTTAGCAGAAGTGCGTCATTTAAAAGTACTTTTACGTCTCTATTTCAAGAGGAAATTTAACGCACGATCTTTTGATAATTCTGGTCCAGATTTAAAGAGAATTCTGTAATGTCTACAAACTTTTTCTCTTTTCATTTGGTATTTTTTAAGTCTGACTGGTGGTAAAGACCAGGAACACCACGGCAGCTGTGAGTCTCCTACTTTATAGTTTTTCCCGGTACACATGAAAAACTAAAGGAAGTCGAGGTTATGATATCGTCTTGCACGTGAGTGTTGCTGTGACTACTATACTTAACACACACAATCATCAATACGCATGCGAAAGAATAAAATTTTCCCATCACTTACAGTCCCTTTAAAAACAACTAAATTAACTAAAATAAAGCTAAAACAAGGAAGGGACGCCGTTCTACACCCTCATAAGAGACTGGACAGCACTGGGCAGACTAATAAATAATTCCTCAACACTAAACTTAATGAAATGAAATAGAACATAATTATATCCGGGCGAAACAGTCTCTAATGACCCTTACTTCGCACGGTGACAAAAATATAGATACTGTAGGTAGATAAATTGATAGAGAGATAAGTACGTATGTGCGTGTGTGTGTGTGTGTGTGTGTGTGTGTGTGTGTGTGTGTGTGTGTGTGTGTGTGTTTCGGTTCACCTGTCGTGGTCATAAAAAGATAAACACTTCTCAATATGAATAAAATAAAGAAAAAGTATATATCTGCCATCTCTCTCACTCCTTCATAAAGAACATCAACTAATATAACATAAGAAATTTACCTCCTCCCCCACCTCCCACCCCCACCACCCCCACCACCCCCACAAATCTGGAGGCCGAGAACTCTATACAGTATAGGATGTTAGTGAAGCCGAAACAAAGCCGAACAGACAACACGGCCCGGCTGAGACACCTTTTTATGACCCACACACAGGAAGGAAGGAAAGCTTAAAAGGTAATCTACTGGAAACTGTCGGTCAGGAAAGAAGAAAAAGCAGATAGAAAAATGTTTGGCGTGTGGTGAGGTGGAGGAACAGGGTTCGTATTCTCAGAGGTCCTTACAATGACTGTTTCTCGTAAGTGCAGCTGTGTGAAGGACCATATTAGTTGATTTAATCTCAGCACCAAAATAACGTCCAAAAAGTAACTAGTTAGGAGAAAAAGTAAATGTAGAAAATATTTCGAATACAGACTTTTTTTTTGTCCTTAGTTTTATCTCCTGGCGGTTAAAGTAAAGTTTCACTATAATGTTAATCGATGCCATTTTGAGTCAACCCAGTCAGGTGGGTTCTTGTAATTCCAGATACGAAGAAAATTCCACCTACAAGCCTCTAAGTAAGAGCCCTTGGTGGGCAACACAGAATGAGAAATACTGGAAATGTTTGACAACTGGTCTACAAGGATGAGTGTGTTGGACGAATTTATAAGTCTCTCTCTCTCTCTCTCTCTCTCTCTCTCTCTCTCTCTCTCACACACACACACACGCACACAAAGTTGGTGTAATTTGGTGGGTGGCAAAATAAACAAAGCTTACCATCTATTTTTACTGATCACACAGAGAGCTTGGCATTCTGGTCACAAACAGAACATAGCATATTAACCAGCACAAGTATTACCTAATGGACCATTCAGAAAACATGACTAGTTGGGCCACTCATAGAATTAGAAATACTAGGCCACTCAGCAAACATAGATTCAGGACCTTTCATGGAGTGTAACATTTTGGCCATCCAGTAAGCCTACCCGGTCAACATTTAGGACAGCCACATAAAACACAAGATTTCAAGGTAAAGGAACCTCCTCACCTCACGGGCAGATTGATCAGTTTCCCCGCCAAAGCTCTTAGGCGGCACTTCCCACCGGCGGTAAAAATCAGAAGAGTGTTTGCACTGAACTTTGTCAAACTTTTGCGCTTGTGTTATTAGGATCAGGGGTGGGATTAGCTCGTTTTCTCGGGCTGCCTCTCTTGGTGTGTGTGTGTGTGGTCAGCATGCTCGCCTCGCAAGGGTGAAAATATGGCCCACTTTTTTTTACGCCATTTACCCCTACTCCCCACCCATCAATGATCTGGAACCTGGATGTTAATCTATGAGCGGGTCGTGTTCTTTGGTTATGGTTAGTCAGTGAAGTTACAGAGTTGTCCTGTCTTCTTGAAATTTTCCTTCAGACTAGATCATGCAATTTGTTGACGTAATATTATCACTGAGGTTTAACACCTTATGTCTTAAAGCGTGTAACAAGGTTGATAATTTCACGAGTCCACCAATAATTGAAAATTGTAAGAGATGTACAGCAACTCTATACAGTTCGTTAACCCAGAGTGTAGAAATTGTGTTGGTGACAGCTTCTACACCTTAAACGAATTCACGCCTAAGTGACTTTATGTCCGGCCAGCCTCGAACACGAGGGGCAACCATTGTGTGTGTGTGTGTGTGTGTGTAGAGAGAGAGAGAGAGATAGTAAGAATTTTGTGTTTGTATGAGTGTGTGGAGGGTGGAAGAACTCTGTGCTTGTTTGTATGTGTGTGAGTGAGACGAAACAGTCATCGAAACCACCACCTCCTTCACTCAGGCAAAGCACATTAGAAATCAAACAACCACAACCACCCCCCTGCCAGCACTGCTCCCCCCTCCAACCAACCACAACACCTGAACAAAAAACAAACAAAAAACTATGACTCCCTCCCCCCCTCTAACCAACCACTACACCTGAGTAACCAATCAGCCACCACAATCACGACTTTCTTTTTTAACCAACCGCAATACCTTATCAACAAAACAACCACGACTCCCTCACCCAACCAACTACAACAACTTAGACTAGAGTAACCACACAACCACAACTACCACTCAACCACGACTCTCTACCAAAACACTCCATCACCCCCTCCCATATCCTCAAATTTACAGCATAATCAACCCGATCAGATAATTTCTCTAACTGTAGCATTTAATCGCTTTTATAGGCTCTTTAAACCGCCTTAATGGGAGTGCAGTTTATAATTTTGTGTTGGTGATGGTGGTGTCCATTGAGGTCATGTTTGGTGTTTACAAAAATGGTGGGGATGAGATAATGTTGTGTGTTGCCTCTCTGATACTGTTATTTATTTTTTTCCTTCTTGTGGATTTGGTGAGTGTACGTGTGTAAGCTCGTACTTAATGAGAAAGGAAGCATGTGGCATGTTTGATCTCCCCTTTTCCTCCTGTCGTTCTTGTCCTCCGTTGTCCCATGTTAGTGCAGGAGAGTACCTGGAGAAAACCAGCAATGTTTGAATAACATTTCTCACATTTGATCTCGGCGGGATTCGAATTCGGTGGACCCAATTGTGAAACAAGTGTGCAACGGCAGAACCACCAGCAACACCAAAATGACCAGCCCAACGTGGGGCTCGAACCCACGACCCCGAGATTAAGAGTCTCGTGCTCTACCGACTGAGCTAGCCGGGCTTCCTGAACCTTTTAAAAGCTTGTATTGTTCTGTTTTGTATGATAATGAGTATATGTAAATATTGTTGAGTGTGCGTATACATTGCATGTAAGTGTGGAAATGAGTATGTATGAGTAAATAAGTGTGTTTGTATGAGTTGGTCCAATGGTCCATGTTAGGGTTGCCATACGTCCGTATTTTCCCGGACATGTCCTCCATTTAGGTCTCGAAATCTTCATCCGGAAGTAATTTTTAAAATTCTTCAAAAGTCCGGAATTTCAGTTTCCATCATTTTCTCCACGGAAAGAAACATGAAACTGTAATGACGAGAGAGAGAGAGACTGTGAGAGAGGGGAGGTGGAAACAGTGAAGATCTCGTTCAGTTTTCGTCAGCTGATAGGTCACGTGTACCGTACGCCTGTACGGTGTTGTCAACTTAGCTGCTAGCAGTTTTTGGTCTAGCCTGTAGTGCCATGTACTGCTTTTCCTTGTTCTTCAGCCACGCGCATTATTATATTTTTTTTTGTATTTGGTGCCATTACAGCCATAAATGAAATGTTGAAAGTATACCATTTTTTCTTATGGCTTTTTTTACACTGTAGCATTTGCTTTTCTTGTCCTGCACTTAAGGCATTTTAGCAATTTTCAACCATAATCTAGCCACTTTCGCTATATTATTTACGTGTGTCGACAACTATGACGGTGACCGGTGGTTGGCCAGTCTTTAACCTGCAGTGACAGTGTTTGATCTTAGTCTTTGTTGTGGGTTTGTCGCTTGTTGCCACAGCTAGTGCTTATTATTTGTTGTACTATTCCAGAGCATAAAACGGTCATGTATAAGTGTAATCAATGAATTCAAAGAGTGCGAATGATAACCCTCCTTACCAACATGACAGCATCGCCCCTACCCTTAAAAACTGATGAAAGAAATGCTAATAAAAAGGGGGAAGGACAAAGCTTTAACTCTAATGATTAATGTTACACCATCTGCCCATTTCCCCAGTTGTTCCCTAATTTCTCACAGATTTATAGTCCAGCTGATCAATGACACATCACCCACCTCCCTCCTCGCATCTTGACAGACTGTAAATCAACTCAATATTTACTGCACATTTACTGTAATTCCTGATAATTTTATCTCATAAAGTCAAACTGTATCTTCCATCACTATACAGTAAAGAGTCTAATACTATCCATTTGTAGCGACAGATTTGTGTTATTTTCTCATTATTTCAATTGTGAAAGTTGGTCCCATAGGCAGGACTTCCTATTTGAGACAAGGTGGACACAATGCGCGGTATACTCAGCCTTCGGTATAGGAGACAGAGTGACCTGCACTGTTATCAATCACGCTTTCCCAATTGTAAAGTTAAGTAGCCATTTACAGCTGGATGCCTGGGCCGCTGCACCCAAGTCTTATTCCTTGTAATAAACCTTATAAAAATGTGGACGCCGTGGCCGAGTGGATATAGCACTCGTCTCCTGAACCAGAGGTCGTCTGTACGAGTTCCGTAGCCGGCAGTTGATTGGGGCTCTTTCAGTCGACCCAGGTATAGGATGGAAACCTCCCGAAACTTTACAGTTGGGGGAGTGAAGTGAAAGACAGAAGAGTGACGTTTCCAATTTTCCTCTAAAGGTTCGTCAGGTCTGTGCCACACTCACCCTTACAAAAACAAAAATATTACTTATTATTCCTTGTCATAAAATTATTTTCACGTGCAGTACAGTAGTGCCCTTTACATCTGTTCACCAAACATGACAGGATTTTATGCATATTTGGCTGCAGTAAAGAAGAACTAATTAAAAACTGCAGATTTTGTGATTAGTTAATTTAATAATTACATCATTAGTTAATTTAATAATTATGTCATTAAATTAATTCATTTCCATCATTTATCAGCTTACTTGCCGTACAAGCGGTTGATTGTTCTTGAGTTGTTATGACCTTCATTATCATACTGATTCACGACAGTCTTAAATGACTTCCAAATCTCTCTTGAGACTCGGGTACATTTTCCGATATACTGAGTTGCGAGCTGAAATCACATCGTACGAACCCTTGGGACTCTGAGGCTCAGCGGCTATAAATCTGGTAAGCTCCAAAACAACGGAGATGTAAGTGAAAAAGTGTAGGTCATGACAGCTGCACTATATATCACCCTGCCCCGGATTCTGAAAGATTCATTCGATAATTTCTTCCCTGTAATTGGAAGTTAGGAGATCTCGTAGTTACAACAAGCTTTTAGTGCAATTTCAACGTCATTTACGAAGCTCAATTTATGTCAGTTTAAACCAACCACTCGAAGTTCTCATAAGTCGTTCGATAATGTCTCCCTCTAACTGGAGATTAAGAAAACAAACAAATCCACTGACGGTAAAATATCTTTCTAATTTCCTTGTCAATGAGGCCGAAAGCTAGCCATTTAGGTGTAATTTACATTACCAACACGAGGAAAAATTTAGCGTACGAATCTTTTTGATTCTGTTGTCCAACACTGTTTATACTGACTTTCCCCCTCTTTCCGCTAGCTTTCCCATCTTTCAGTTAACGGAGGAAAATTGGTCTGACTCGGATTTCTCGATTTCTGTTAAATATTACGACTGATGGGGACAAAGACGATGGGGAAAGTGTGTGTGTGTGTGTGTGTGTGTGTGTGCACAGGGTGGTGTAATGCGTCTAGTGTGGCAGCATTATGTCAGTGTTAAGGTGCAGGCATTGCTTGCTCCCTCTCGCTTTCAGCTACCGCCGCTGGCTAGCCCTCGTGGCGAACAGGGAAGCAACTTGCATAAGTCTTCCCCTGCCAGTACACAGCCTCTTCACCATCAGACTTTCCAAGATGTAGGTTAAATTTTTTGTCTATGAGGTCTTTTGTTGTGACTCCAGTTCAGATGATAGTTCGTTAGCTATATCATTTGGATCTTTACTTGATACTAAAGGACTGTCGTCAGCATATAGCAAGTTATAGGGTTAACCCTATAACGACGACGGTGACGATTTGGTACCGCTTGAGAAAATTAATGGGTATTTCATTTACTTAATACAAAAAAGAGTAATAGTCCTAGAATACTCCCTTGTGGGACTCCACAGGCTAATGGCGTGTATCTTGATTCGGAATTATTTGCAACGACAATTTGTTTCCTGTTACTGAGATATGATTTAAACCAGCTAGCAGACCCAATGCCAAGAACATACAGTCTTATACATAGTATATCATGATCGACTTTGTTGAAGGCTTTTTGTAAGTCTAACGCGACCATATCCGCGTAATTTGTAATTTCGAGTAAGAGCCCTTAAAGCCTGATTAGTAGCTGTACAGAATATTATAATTACGGAGATATCCATCTGAACATACACTGTTCTCTAGAACTATTGATACAATACACAGGATACTAACTGAATTGTAATTACTTACACCAGACTTATTACTCTGTCAAATTTATATTCATCTGGTATGGTATTGGTACTGATGGAGAGATTAATTAAATATGTTATTGGTGTTTTTAATAAAGTGGCACCATTCTTAAAAAAAACTGGCTTAGATGCTCGCACTACCTGAGCTCTTGTAGGGGCTCAGTATTTTTTAACTTCCTTTAGAATAAAGTCCCCTGTCACTGTACTGTATGTGTTCAAGACTGAAGTGATTCCTTTCTCTTGTGGGGTTTAAAAGCTTGTAGGATTTGGTCCAGGAAAACTCAGGCTACGGTTACCAGTTTATTGGTGTGGCTTGGAGAATTGTGCTCCAGCATGGAGCGAGAGTGAGGTTGCCGTTCCGAGGCCGCCCAGGAGTACTATACAGTATATGCCAGCTGACTGAACGAAGCTGTCTCGGCTCAAGTTTCGAACCAAGTTCAGCCACGTCAGCCAGCCGATTCAACAACAGTTACATGAGCAAAATGGCTAGTTACAACAATTATAGGCATCTGTTAACTATATTACATTACATTATATTACATAATTACATTATATTACATAATATTATTCTTCAGTCGCTACAAGCTACCCCCACACCCTAATTGCTTGAGGACATCAGCAGTTTATTAACTAAATACGAGAAAACTGTCGTATAAAAGGAATTAAAGTAGTTTGCATCTTCTGATGTGTCGTGGAAGAGCTCAGCTCATTACTGTAAGGTCTCTAGAATAGTTTGTGGCTGTGTCCAAGGGTTCTTAGTTGCTTCGAGAGATTTTATGGGATATCTTATTTTCCTTAATATTATTGTTTAAACATTCTGATTTCGTTCGCTTTATATCTAACAGTACAGTATTTTGTTTCTTAGCCTACAAACTTCATTACGTGATTCGTCATGTCTGCCTTTTTTAAACTTAGAAGCTAATTGATCTCTGCCTGATACATTCTAATATCTCACTAGTCATCCAAGGTTCAGTCCTAGCTTTTGTTCTTATCTCCTTTAACTGTGCTATGTCATCAAGAATTATCGCCAGTAAAAGTAGTTTTGAACTTTTCAGTCCTCGTCAACCTCCGAAATTATCAACTTTTACTTTTTACTTTTATCCTCTTCACCACTGATCGGCTCGTTAGCCGCTTGGGCGATCGGTCACGTCTCTGTTACACACTGTTGGCAAGTACTGGGCATGCACCGGCTCCTGAATGTATCTGAACCTGCTCCAGTGCTTGTCAAGTCTGGTCTTGAAAGAGCTCACATTCGGTGCCGTCACAACACTCTCTGGCAGATTGTTCCAAGAGTTCACATCTCCCACTCCGAAAAAGTTACCCCTCACAGTTTTCTGGGCTTGCGGCTTCTTCAACCTTGAGCTGTATATCTCTATTTTTTATCATATTCGTCACCCATCAGCTTACCAGCCGTTTGGGCGGTTTATCCAGTGTTAGTACAGGAGGAAACCTGGGTACCGGGAAACCTGTGGTGTTTGGTAGGGTCCAAGGTCAATATAGAGAGGTCAGCTGGACAGCGGTCACGTTTTCGCTCGCTCTGCGCAGTGTCACGTGAACTATAGCTGGCTGGCCCGTTCCCTCCACTAGTCTGTCTATCTTTACAGTATCTTCATCATAACCCCGTTTCCTATATCCTGGTATAGGGGGTTTAGCTCGGAAAGAAGGAGAAAGATGTAGCTATAGTAAGAGAGGCTATTTAAAAGGGTGTCGTAAAGGGTCTGGCCACTTTCGTCCCTTCATTGTGGAAGGAAGGTGAGCTGGCATTATTTGAATATTCATACTAATTTCCTGAAATTCATACGCTTATTTCAGTGCAATTTATCTGTGCACTTGAGTTCATAACTGCCTCCTCTGAAACGTTTCCGTATTAGTGTGTATGCATCGAAAGGGGGAATAAATATATCATGATAACTTATATTTTATTTACACACGTAAGTTATAAATAAATAACATATATGATTTACATCATATGTAACCCAAGACAATCTGTTTTTCTTACTATCATTATGATGTTTTCATAAATTTTATATTTTCTCTTCTGCAATTCTTACTTTTTTTTTTACTTATCTTAATACCACTGTTCCGTTTCCGAATTCTAAAGAACACAGATATTTTGGCAAAGAAGGATAAAACATCCTGGGGTACATAAACTTCAACTCTCTATCTTAGACACAGTTGTTTTGAAACAGTCTTTCCCCTCCATAAGACTATCCCCATGTACAGCCTTAAATACGTCTCTCATAATGGTTAATTGAGAAAATAGTGTCAGAAGGAACATACAGTTCACCTCTGTTTATTTCTTCTGTCCATGTTTTGGTCATGGATGTGCACTGAGTGACTTTCTGGCCTAAGTGAGGGTATTTCACGCTAAACCTTCTTACAATATAGCCACCAACGTACCTAAGAGCTTCCTCTTCTATGACTAAATCCATTGCTTTACCGTCATTTTTGTCAGGGTTTATACACTCTCCTAGGTTTTCATTAAACTCACCACTTAACTTTTTTTCTACTTCATTGCCAATATCCAAGTCTTTGAAACATTGATTAGTTATATAGAGTTCTACTACCAGCTCTCTGTCATTGAAAGGTGTACCTATATTGACCTTGGTAGGGTCACACTGGATAACACCCTTTTCACGTGTTTCCGGCCGAGGCTCGAACCCTTGTAAGTGAGAGTTATGCGCGTTACCGCTGTACCACTACTTTATAACCATTGAAATTTTCTCCACCTAAATTTTGCCAACAGTCATATTAACATATCTTAGATAATAATGAATGAAATAGTATTTGAAGCTATAATGAATAACTGAAGCACAGCTCATAATTTATTTACCGCAACAATTTCCCAGCCGCTTCAGGGCTAAATAAATAATTTCAATATGGTGAATGTTTGAGGTTTTTACGAACAGTACCATTAAACCTCATTTATTTTTAAACAAACAACCCTGATATGGCTACTACCGCACATGTGGAGGCCCCTGGGCAGCTGCCTACTTTGCCCTCTCCTGAATCCGGCCCTGTTCCAACGGGTTCGATTCCCGGGCCGGTGGAAGTTGTTTGGACTTACTTCCTAGCCCCCATTAGTCCCTGTTCACCTAGCAGTAAAGTAGGTACCTGTTGTAAGTCGAAAGTTGCGAAGTCGTATTCAGGGAGTTGTTGGAGCTTCCAATAACTTGATGACATAAACCACTGACTCTTCAGGCTTCTACGCCCTTAACTCATGAGACATAAAGGCAAGCTGTAAACGCTTCTGCGCTTCACCTTACACAAGGATGTAGGGGGGTGCCCAATAAATAATAAAAAAAAAACACACACACACATACAGTCACACAAACGCTTGTCATTTTAGCGGTTTTCCCGCTAAATCTTGACGTTTTGACCCACCATCTAGCGGATAAATTTGCTGTCTAGCTGCTAGCGGGTTTCTTAGCGGATTTCTAGCGGCTTTAGTTATATAATTATACTTGCATAAGTATAGACAATCAGTGAAGTGGAATGAAGTTTCACAAACTGTCCTGTTTTTTGAATGAAGTACATAACTACATGGACGCATCTACATTGTAATCCATTCAAGGTAGTAGGCAGCTACCAAACAGGGAGGTACTACCGCCTGGGAAGATATTGGAAGCATAATATATTGTCTAATGGTAGACCCTGCTGCCATATAGCATCACGAAAATTGTGACCAAGTACCAGGTTGCTCATCTGACTTTCTGCCTCATGTACACACAATTGCAGGGTCTCAATTGTTTCTCTTATCATTGACAATACAACATGCATATATCGTTTCTCACTTTTGATCTTTTTTTCATTTTTGTATTTATAGTTCTTTATTAATAAAATTATTATTATTATTACATTTACTGTATTATTATCATTATTTTATTATTTTATTTTTGTTTGTTTTATCATAAAATTTATTCATTATGAATTATTATGACTATTATATATTATTATTATTATTATTATTATTATTATTATTATTATTATTATTATTATTATTACATTTTCGCCCCCCAGGCCCCGATGTGGGTCAGTGACCTGTGTCCGGGTGGGCTAATCCCCGTAAAAAAAAAAAGTTGGCATAGTTTGCTTTATCAGTTCTCGTCTTACCCCACTCTAAGGCTGAAGTAGAAAGGATATTCGGCCAGTTAGATATAGTGAAAAATAACTTCGAAACAGAATGGGGAAAAATGGCTAATGCTCTTCTTGCAATGCGAGCAGGTTTGAAAAGAAATGAAAAGTCTTGTTTTGAATATGAAATATCGGCTTATATCTTGAAATTGATTGGAACTAGCAATGCATACGTCAGTGAACCAATGCTGAAATCAACACCAAGAGCAAGTACATCTTGAGAGGAAACAGAGGTAGAGGAATTTGATAATTCCTCTCTTCCTGCTTTAAAGGTAGGCCATGCATATCCTTTGATGTTGATTATACATCCATATTACTTTTGTGACATTATGCCCATCGGTGTGTTAATTAGCTATACTTCTATGTACCATACTTTCTATATCATTCTATTTATTTATATATATTAATCAGTTTAATTGTCTATATATCTATATACGGTAGATATAAAGAGGGTAATACTTGCTATTATCTGAACAGTTACAATCTTCCGGGTTAGGGGTCAAATCTAGCGGGTTTTGGAGTCTCATATAGCGGGAATGTAGATTTGTAGATGGCAACACTGAGGAGCGTACACAGTTCAAGTTGACACTTGTATATGCTTTCTGTAACTCGTATACTTCAATTGGGAGATATTTTTTGTGCGCTGAAGGATCCCATACCTTACCCTTGTCTAAACAATGTGTGGTAGAACAGCTTGGTAAGTGCTGCCAGTGTTGTTAAGGGAAATTTTGGTTTTGTAAAGGGATATGTCAATTAGCTAGGGTTCGAGCTGTAAGTTCATGTTCGTTTTACTTGACATTACTTTATCCTATTCGCCACTGATCGGCTTATTACCTACTTGGCGGTCGGTCACATCACTTAGGCACTATTGGCAAGTACTGAGTATGTACTGGCTCCAGAATGTCTCTGCGCCTGTGTTGGTCAAGTCTGGAGTACTGTAAGCTCACACTTGGTGCCGTTGTGTAAAAGTGGATGAGACGGGTCCGACTAATTACCAAAATGTAGCCGCAATGAAGTCAAGTAATGGTCCTACATGAATAAATCGTATTGCCAATCACTTCTCGACTAGTATTTGGTGTCACAAAGTAAAAAAAAATTGGAAAACGTAATTTAATTTGAGTTAATAGATCGTGTGCATGTACCGAGGGAGCGAGTAATTACCCAAATGTAGCTGCAATGAAGTCGAATAATGGTCCTACATGAATAAATCGGACTGCCAATCACTTCTCGACTGGTATTTGGTGTCACGAAGTCACAAAAAATTGGTTAACTTAATTTAATCTGAGTTAATCTCCGGTTCTTGAATGTACCTGAACCTGCTCCAGTGTTGGTCAAGTCTGTTTTTGAAAGAGCTTACACTCGGTGCCGTCACAACACTTTCTGATAGATTGTTCCAAAAGCTCACAACTGTCACTCCGAAAAAGTTTGCCCTCACAGTTTTCTGGACCTGCGGCTTCTTCTATCTTGAGCTGGGACCCCTTGTGGGGCGAGCGTCCGCCAGCTCCAAGTAAGGATACTCTACTGAGTAGTGCCCCTTGAGATGCTTGTGCACCTCATTTAGGTCGCCCCTTGCCCATCTGTAGTATAAGCTAGGCAAGTTCAGGCGCTCCAATCTCTCAGGGTAGTTGTGGTGCCGAAGTGCAGGCACCAGTCTGGTGGCCCTCCTTTGAACATTTTCAACCAACTGACAGCCCCTAGCATATCTCGGGGACCAGACGGGGTGACAGTACTCCAAATGGGGAAGCACTTCACTCTTGAATATCGTTATAAGGGACTGACCGTCTAGATATCTGAACGACCTTCTTATAAGACCCAATAATTTATTTGCCTTCTTTACCTTCTTCTCACAATGGCTCAAGAACTTCAGGAGATATTATCTGCGTATCACTCATGCACAATATTGACTGACGTCATCCAGTCATGACCAATGATGTATAAATATCACGTGAATTTTTTTTCGGCCAATTACATTTGATTTTTTCAAAGGAAGCACCCTGGGTAGTTTCATTGACCAGTCTCACAATAGCCATGGTGGAGGTTGGTTGTCGTTTGTGCTCCTACGATTATTTTAAGTTTATTGCTGAGTTTTACGAGAAAGACGACCATTCTATCCAATTCTTATGTATCCCTGGTCCTTCCACGTCTAACTAAGGTATTGTACTTTCGGACATGGCGCGCCCCAAAGTTTTAAACTACCGAGACATTTAGGTGAGTTTAAGCTAGGCCTACCGGGGGTCCGGGGGCAGAGCCCCCGGCTAGGGGTTAGGTTAGGTTAGGTTTTGTTGGGTTAGATGATTCATTTTCATTTTCTTCCCCACCCAAAAACCTCAATTTCCCAGGCTCCACTCCCCCTCTCCTCCTTCCAATAATTGTTGAAGGGGGGAGAAGCAAAAACTAGCGATTTCCAGCAGATATGAATATCAAATTCACTCAAAACTCTTAAAATTTCATCGGAAAAACATATTTTTAATATCCAAACAAAGACCGGTACATAAGTAAAAATTTACCATAATTTTGCCTTAACTTTCTAACCTGTGCCGTGACGTTTAGATTTTCGGTATTATTTTACTTTAGAACATAGCACCCCTGAAAGTTATAAACTACTGAAACATTTAGATCTCGCTATTCTGAGCATTTTGAACCCCATATATACGGGCCGAAATGGATAATAGCGACACAATTGAATTTAATTGATTTTAAGTAGTTTTCAGTCTTCTCTGAGATGATGCTATCGGCACATCACGCATGCGCAATGTTTACTGACATCATCCAGTCGTGACCAATGAGGTATCGATATCACGTGAATTTTTTCGACCAACTACATTTGATTTTTGATTTTTATCTATTTTTTTCAAAGGAAGCAGCCTGGGTATGATTTTAATTTCATTGATCAGTTTCACAATGGCTGTGGTGGAGGTTGGTTGTCATTTGTGCTCCTACGATTATTTTAAGTTTATTGCTGAGTTTTACGAGAATGACGATCATTCTATCCAATTCTTATGTATCTCTGGTCCTTCCACTTCTAAGTAAGTTATTGTACTTTCGGACATGGCGCGCCCCAAAGTTTCTAACTACTGAAACATTTAGGTAAGTTTAAGCTAGGCCTACCAGGAATTCAGGGGGGGATTCCCGGGGTTAGGTTAGGTTTTGTTAAGTTAGATGACTCGTTTTCATTTTCTTCCCCTCCCAAAAACCCCGATTTTCCAGGTTCTCCCCCATTATTGGGGCAAAAACGATCGATTTCTGCCAAAAATGAATTTCAGATTCGTTTAAAACACACCAAAATACACTTTAAAAACATATTGGTCAACCCCTAAGGACTCATGTCCTAAAGTAAAAATTTACCAGATTTTCTTACGATCATTCAAACAACATGAAATTGGTGCCATATGATCAGTGTTTGCAGTGTTCTTACGCTGTTTGTTATTTCCATCTTTCTTGCCCTCCCCACTAACAAGTAATTTTTTATCAGAGGATGGGCTAAAAAGAAGGAAAAAATACTACAATGTTGTTGTTTCAATTTTATTGCTCCGTATCATCCAAACACCATCCAAAAATTTGGTGCAATTCCATAAAGTCCTGGTGCTAACCGTCTCCTTCACCTTTACCATAAGTCACACCACAAAATATCTACCCAGTTGTGGTTTCAGATATGGTTTTAATAAAGCTATTGTCTTTAATATCTTGACCTGAGCATATAGGGATAACAAGTCCCTATGTGAAATAATTTAGTTTTCTGTTAAACAGTTAAGATTGCACTTTATACTGTACTGATATATGTTGTGATTCTGTAAATACACCTGACCCTCGCTTTATGCTATGGTTGCATTCTGTGACAACACGGCACAATGGGAATCCGCATATAGTTAATCTTAATCTTATGGGTAAAATTGGGATATGTTCTACAACCACTAAAAGTCAACAGTAATGCAATGAAAGTTGTGGAAAATTCATTATAATCCAGTGAGTTAGAAATAAAGATAATATAATGTAAGAATACAGTATTAATTAAAACTTGGGGTGCTACTATACTGTACAGTAGTATGCGGTCTACCGAGCTGAAGCTACTATCGTATACAGTCTACCAAGCTGAAGCTACGACTGTACGTATATAGTATGGGATCTACCTAGCTGAAGCTACTGTATTCTATTGTGCGGTCTACCAAGCTGGAATTGTGTCTACCCGGATATTTATACTGTAACATCCATTAACTTAACCTAGGTTAGGTGTAAATATCCCAGTAGACCAACTCCAGGTCACTAGACCGCAGACTTATAGTAGCACCAATAGGAATACTTTACATTCATGATTTATGATATGGGTCTGATTTTGCAATCTTTATAAAGTATTTCAAAAACCATGTTAGGGTTTCAAAATTGCATTAACATAGGTACTGTTTTATTATCACTCAATTTGCAGTATCAAATACTGAAGAATTTGTCACAAAATGTCTTTTATCTGTGAAGGCAATAATGTGCACAAAATTTTCATGATTATAGGGGAAAAATAAACACAAACTTTATCTGAAACTTTAACATACAGTACAGTACTCAAGTTAACGTGGGTAAAATATAGTCAGTACTGGTACAGTATATTCTTACATGGCAGACTTATAGGGGGAAGGTCATTCCAAAGATAAATACTGTATTGTATTCCAATATTGGAGGCCCCCTGCACAAGAACTTAAGCAAGTTAACAGATTTTGTATCTACCCCATTTACAATCAACACGCCAATGATCAGTTCTCTACATTATCTAAAGACAAAAATTATGATAAAAATAAAATTTAATTAATTTAAATTCACTACACTTAACTTTATTCTCTGTACTGTATTCTCTACTTTAGGCCTTTGCTAATCAACCAGTAGTATTCAAAAGTATCATAGTTACTTCACTCCTGAGCAGTTGCTTCAAGTATATGACGGATTTATTTGTCCTAACTTGGAGTACTGCTCTCATATCTGGGGTGGTTCTTCTTGTGTCCAACTGTTAGATAGGGTGGAATCAAAGGCATTTCGTCTTATTAAATCCCCTCCTTTAGTTGACAATCTTTCTTCCCTTTCTCTTCGCTACAATGTTACTTCACTCTCTCTCTTTTACAGGTACTTTAACAGGCAATGTTCGGTGGATTTGGCATCCTGTGTACCGTTGGCAAGGCCGTGGGCTCGTGACACAAGTCTTGCCCGCGGTGCCCATCGTTTCTCTGTGGATGTTTGTTCACACTAGAATAACCCATTATAGTGCATCCTTCTTTCCTCACACAGCAAAACTGTGGAATGCTCTGCCTCCTGTGTTTCCATACTCATATAATCTGTCTCACTTTAAAAAGCTGGTTTTCTGGCATCTTTGCTGTGTAGATTACTACTGTATAACCTTTTCCTTTTCTATTTATAATTTCTTTCTATTCTTATTATTCTCCCCCTAGACCCCATTGTGGATCGTTGACCTGTGCCTGGGTGGGCTAATCCCCGTAAAAAAAGAAAGAAAAAAAAGATACTTTGCTGAAAGATTTTTATGGTACAGGTTGTACCTCTCTAGTCCGGCAACCTCGGGACCTGACCGGTGCCGGACCACGGAAATTCACCCTTTTCCTGGACAGATAGTGACTTGTGCTTAAGTTAGCACCACTTTCACTGCTTCGCGGTCTCTTTGAAGAC
Organism: Homarus americanus; assembly: GCF_018991925.1. Lineage (NCBI taxonomy): Eukaryota > Metazoa > Arthropoda > Malacostraca > Decapoda > Nephropidae > Homarus > Homarus americanus. The sequence goes on from NW_024744839.1 coordinate 4,451,351, forward strand.
ATATTGAAGGGTTAAATGTCGTACAGTAGCTTCTCAAATTTCACAAGTTTTTAATTCACCGTTTTTTATTTGGACACACACACACACACACAAAAAAAACACTACATAATTTAAAATTTTTACGGCGGAAACTCGAATTTCGACGGGTTTGAACGGCTCGCCAACGTTCAGACGACGTGCACAATCATCTAAACAGCATCATTTCTCTTATGTACAAAAGATTCATTATTGTTTATTACTGAATGTCTTTTTTATTGAATTAATGTTTATATGTGCAAAATGAGCAATACAATTCATTAATAATACGTAGAATATTAACACACACGAGGAAATGAGACAGCATTGTTTTCGTTGATAATAACAAAACCAGTGACTGAGTGGTTCTACATATAAAACAAGAAAATAAGACCCTGGTTGTAGCTGTAGTAAAATTAACGTAAAAAATTAATATGGTTGTTTTAAGTAATGTTATATAATGTTAATAAATAGAACAATAAAAGTAGCAAACCATTAATGTTAAAGAAAAAATAGTGAGACTGCGAGTATGTAAGTGCGCACATGTGAAAAACATATCGTCATTACTCTACATAAGAATATGAAAGCAACACTTATTTACTGTTCATATATATTGAAGGGTTAAATGTTGTACTCTGTACTGTATAGACAAACAGAGAGAGAGAGAGCCGAACTGCCAGATGTAAACAAACCATAATTTCTCGCGGCTTTGTTGTTATTTTTTTTACGGGGATTAGCCCACCCGGGCACAGGTCACTGACCCACATTGGAGCCTGAAGGGCGAAAATGCAATACTCCAGTAATAATAATAATAATAATTCAGAAAAACAAAAGAAAAAAAAAAGCTGCTTATCTACCTATTGGACAAACTAAAATCGTTCCGGACCACGGGAGTTTCCGGACCACAGAATGCCGGACTAGAGAGGTACAACCTGTAGTAATAATACTTAGGTTATAAAAATAAATTCTTTTGACAGGTAATGTAGTTGATTGTCACACTATTATCGGAAAATTAAGTTTTCATCTTAACCTAATCAAAGTTTTCATAACTTGGAATTTTTCAGCACTCTAGGACCAGATGAGCTTTGCAAAGCTTGTAGCACACAAATAGTGACCAGTGATGGCAAGAAGCAGTATCAAGCTCCTCAATGGCAGGACCACCCTGGAAATTATTCTTATACACCATCATGCAATATGGCTCCATCACGCTTCACACCTGTTATGATAAGGTAGCAAAGTTCGTTTGTAATTTTTACACTTGTTTCAAATGCATTATTCAGTTATAATTATTATTATTTTATTTTACTTTTTTTTTTTTTTTAATTTACCCTTAGCACAGTGTTATCTCTGTTAGCCAGAACAGTGATGCAAAGCACTTCCGCGAATGAGAGGTTTTTGGGTAACTAGATGACTCTCAACGAAGGGGAAAAATCCCTCATCCCCGGAATATTCTGGGCACTGTACTAGGGAAAATTTTCTCGGAAGTTCAAGAAATTGCGCATTACCTGTGCAACACCTCTTGAACCCGAGAAAGAAATTCCCCATCCCCAGAATTTTTTGGGTACCGGTACCGGAATTTTCTTGGGAATTTCCAGAATGATGCATTATTTCATTTCTCAAAGCTTGAAAAAAAATCCTCATCCTTTGAATTTTCCAGAAAAATTTTCTCAGAATTTCTGGCAAATGCGCCTGGTTTTCATCTCTCAAACCCAGAAAAATATCCCATTCCTGGAATTTTCCAGGTGCCGAGAAAATTTTCTCAGAATTTTTCAGAAAATATGCCCTTCGGAAAATTTAAATTCCAGCTATCGTTGAGTTGCAGTTAAGAGGGATTCTGACTAACGGATATAATACTGTACTTTATAAATCACACCTAATGGCTAGAGCATTAAATGTACTTTACTTTGAATCTTGGTAAAGAGGGTGTGAGTTTGAAAACCTAATGAATTCTAGACAATCTAAAAAAAAAGAAATTAAGACTGCATTTCCCTCATTTAAAGGATAAAAAAAATGTATATATAGTACAGTATATGTTTTGCTCAGTAGGCAGAACTGTTCAATCCCCTTGGCAGTTCAGTGTATCAGGAAGATTGGTTAACTATGTTTCTCAAATTTCAACAGTTTTCTCGCGTGCTCCTGAACGAGGTGGCTCCTGTTACTCCACATACTCTGCTGGGGTTTCTAAGCCATCTGATCTTATCTTCAGTTGGCACCATCATCACAAACATTGCTCTCAAATGAAGGAGATCAGGTGTAAAGTTGCCTTCTGAAGATAGGAGACTTGCACATAATGCCAAAGCTACTCTCTGCCATCTTGAATTTACGACCACAACTTTTAGTGAAATATTTATTTAGCTACTTTGTGATGCTTAGAGGATCTTTATCAGGGGATACTGTAAATTGGATTGTATCATTAATCCTTCAGTCGTCATAATTTACTTTTTTCTGCCATTTTATTTTGCCTAGATGGCTGTAATCGACTTTTTTCCATTGCCTAACAAGTAAGTTTATTTGTAAATTTCCACCTAAAATATGGATGGCAGTTTATACATAATCAGAAAATTCTGTATTTTAACCTTCTTAATTACTGGTGTCTCCATTTTAATTAGCTAGCTAAAAACTATTTACCAATCTAGAATTTTATCATCAAATTTCAATGGTAGCTGTGAAAACTTTATGCTTGAATATAGAGAAAATAACAAAAATGGTGGGGGAATGACTGAAGATACAAATTTTGTTGCTTATATCATTTTGTAGAGTTTTCTTCACATTGGTTACTAACCTTCCTACAGTCCAAGTTAGTGTGTTGGATTGGTTAATTGGTAACTAAGGTGCTGTATTGCAGTCACCAGTGTGGTGGCCCTCCTTGGACATTTTCAATCAACTGACAGTCTCTAGCATATCTCAGTTACCGGATGGGGTGACAGTACTCTAATTGGAGAAGCACTTCACTTTTGAAGAGCGTTATGAGGATGGACTTTTTAAGACCTTATATGACCCTTTTCCATGATTTTGCTGATATCGAATTCCTTTGTAATATTGTATCAAATACACCTGTATAGTGTATACTCTATGCAGATGATACTGCTCTTATCACAGATAGAGAAGAATCACTACTAAAACTTGTTAACAAATTATTGGAAAAAGGAGAAAAAATATGGTTTAAAAGTTAATACTGTAAAGACTAATGTAATAGTCATTTCTAAATTATAAATAAATCTTAAAATAGAAATTATGGTAGGCAACAGGGAACTTAAACAATTGGAAAATTTTATGTACCTGTATTTGAGAAGTAACTTTAGCTGTGATGGTACATGTACGGAAGAAATCAAAACAAAAATAGGGCAAGCAAAAATGGCATTTAATATTCTAAAATACTTAATGAAAGGGGACATTAACTTCAATTTGGGAAAAAGGCTCATGAAAGACTTTATATGGTAAGGGCTATTGTATGGGTCAGAAGTGTGGACACTTTCAGTCGACACCAGAAAGAGGTTGGAGGCCTTTGAAATGTGGTGTTATAGGCAAATGCTAATAATAAGCTACTCGACAGGAAAACAAATGAAGAGGTACAGTTCTAAGATTAGCCAAAACATGAAGAGAAATACCCCCTGTACTTGAAATGTACAGAAAAAGAAAATGTAGATACTTTGGTCGTATAATTATATAATTTGGGATGAGGGGATAATAACAGAAATATTAATGGGCAAAGTTGAGGTTAGGAGGGCTAGGTAAAGGCAGAGACTGGGATGGATGAATGAAATTAAAAACTGGGTCTCCATAGAGATACAAGACCTTAGAGGATTGGTAAAACAGCCCAAGAACATTTAGAGTGGAGGTCTGTGGTTGCCAACCCTCAGATTTGAGGAAGGTACTCTGATTGATTGATTGAATTCCTTTGTGGGTGCAGCGAATCTGCATCAGAGCCAGCACCTGTGATCACATAACATAATTTCCTTTGAAATGTTGACAACTTGACACCGACTAACCAGAGGCAGGTGCACACCTGGCTTAGGTCACTAATTCTGGTACACTTTTATACCACTAGCTAGGAATATTATGTACAACTGGGTAGGGGCCGAGATGGTCTTGGTACGAGCATGGTTTAGTTAGACCATGGGTACAAGTTGACACTGTAAGAAGAAAGTAAATGTAAGCAGGACACAGCCGGTGAAGATTACAAAATGCTGAAATCAATATGAAATACAGTCTCTCCTCGACTGACGATGGGGTTCCGTCCCGACGACCAGGTCGTAAGTTAAAAAGGCGAAAATAATACATAGAAATTTTAAAATGGGTGTCTCTTTTTCTTCTCAGCACCATGAGAACTCTCACTTTTACGCTTGCCAGTCATTTTAAAGGGAATTACAAACAAAAATTTTGTCAGTACACAGCGCGATCACTAACGTCGGGACTTGAAAATACGTAATGTGAAAAATATTTTTACGACCATGGCCGTCATATGTCCGGGTTGTCATAAGTCGAATATATCATAAGTCGAGGAGAGACTGTACTTCATTTCCCTGATGATTGCCAAGGCCATTAACCCCTTGTGCATTGGGTCCCTCTGTGCTAAATAAAATTGTCTGGTGTTAGTCAAATAAAAGTGAAGGAGTTATGCAAACACAATTGGTGTGCGTGGCAAGCGCACATGATTTATAGATAAATTAGTTGGCTGTAAAGTTTAAAGGCACCAAACCAAAATTGCAGGTGTTACTCAGTATGTTATGAAGTATTTTGGACAACACAAGATCTTTATTAATACAGTATTTGATCAGGGTTTTTTTATATTGATCAATACTGCCTGGCAAAGCTATCATCTGAATTTATGCTTTAAATTGGGGAATTATCACACATATCTTATTTATAACCTCTGAAGTTTGTTTTCAGTGATACGCTGCGATAACTTTAATTTTCACCTTGCTGGAATTCTTCGCATTGGCAGAGTATTGTCATAATATGGCATACCTATCTACAGGATATTCTTTGTAAATATACAGTACAGTACTGCACATAAATGCTGACATTATGTTGAAACTCCCTGTAGTTGATGACCAGTAACATGTACAGTATTATAATAATGGTTGCCCCATGTGTTCGAAGATGGTTGGCCCTAGGGCCACATAGTCGTGAATTTGTTTAAGGTGTAGAAGCTGTCGCCAATGCAACAACCACACCTAAAGTTAATGAGCTGTGTGACACAGTTTCGAGGTATAATCCAAGAAGACCAGACAATTTGCCAAATGCACTGGCTAACCACTACCCCAGAACACAATCCACAAATTTATTAACATCCATGTTTCAATTAGTGCTGGGTAGACAGGGGCAAAGGGCATAAAGAAACAGTAAATAAAACTTCAATCATGAACTACAGTTCAGTCCATTATTACAAGTGTGTTGGGTTCATGAAAGAAGTCCCTCGTTGCTTTTGTCAGTTTTTCTCATTCACTTCCATCTTTTAACAATCCTTCTCTAACAGTTAGGTAACACATTTTCTTTATCCTCAGTGAGCATCATGTGCGTGGAACAAAGAGAGCAATAGAAGGTGAAGGACTGTCACCGCAATATGTCATACATCCCATGATGTGGGGGCTTATTCCTCCATACTATAAGGTAACAAAGTATCTGTGTTTATGTAATAGAAATTTTTTTTATGTTTAACCCCAGTTTTTTGGATAATTGTCTGTAAATTTTGTCTTTCATATTTTGTAATGTGTGCGCAATAGAATATCAATGCTTTGGACTAATCATGGTAAGGTCAGAATATGTGATTTTCTAAAGATTCCAAGTGTTTTATGTGCCTTCCTGTGCAGTACCCCTTATAAATGTTAAAATTTACAGTTTAACAGGGTAAGCACTGGAAGCAATAAGTGAAAATACTAGAATAATGTTGCACAAGTACAGTAATAAAGTGAGCTTTGTTACATCGTGGACTTAGGTTGTGTTCTTTTTTGCTTTATTTTTCCCTGAGGCCACGGTATAACTTCTTTAAAGCCTACCCGTACACCATTTGCCAGTGTTACAATTTCTTGGTGAACTTCATTTATTGTTTCTACTGAGGGAAAACCTTGAAAAATGTTTATACACTCTGGCCATATGTTTTTCCACACTCCATTCATGGTTGCTGTTTTCAGTTCATCCCACGACTCCTTTTCCATGGCGTTCATGATGAAATTCTTCCAGAAGAACCTGACTATTGGTTTGTCCTCCTCATCAATTGAAGCTATGAGTTGTGTAAATGTTCTTTTAAGATAATGGGCCTTAAAGTTTGTGAACTTGGGCATATATTCCACTCACACATATTCAGAAAGATAATGCAGGTTAATTGGGTGGCTGGGTGCATTATCTAAGATGAGCAGAGTCTTGTTGGATGTATTTTGCCTGTTACTGTACTTTTCAACAGCAGGGCAAAAATAATTTGTGAACCAATCTTGAAAAAGGCTCATAGTCATCCAAGCTTTCTTGTTTGATCTCCAAATCACTGGTAGTTTAGACTTGGTGTAGCCCTTGAAAGCCCTTGGATTTTCAGAGTGGTACACAAGTAGGTGCTTTAATTTCGTATCACCGGCAGCATTTCCTCCCAAAAAGAAGTATTAGACAATCTTTTGAAGCCTTAAAACTTGGTGCTGACTTTTCTTCTTTGAAAATGAATGTCCTAGCAGGCATGCTTTTCCCAAAAAGTCCAGTTCATCCACATTATACAATAGTTTTAGTGTGTAGCCTTCTGCAGCAATAATTGCCTTCAGTACTTTTGGATATTTACAGGCAGCTTCTGTATCAGCACTGGCAACTTCACTGACCATCTTAAAGTTATGCAGCTGCAGGTGCTTTTTAATCCTTTCAAACCAATCTTTACTAGACAGAAAAGATTTTGCATCAAACTTACACCTTGTTCTTTTGGCAAATCATTATACAAACTTTCTGCTTTCTCCTGGATGATCATCGTGTTTATCAGCACATTTCGTTTGCTTTGGTCTGCGAGCCACACACTTTGGAGTTGTTCCATATTATGCATCACATTACAGTACTTCTATGAAAGTAGCTGCTTGAGCACTTGACACAATTTTATCTATATTATCACGTATTGTACCCACTGTAGACGTAACAAAGCCTAATTTTTTGGGTGTTGTAGCTAAGTTTTTCTCCCTCATCAAACTTCCTAAAAACATCAAGTTTAATGTCCAATGTAATTCCTTTACAGGATCTTTTAGCACCACTGCTTTCACTTGAATTTGATGGCTTTTTTTCATTCGTCTTGAATAAGGATACACAATAACAGAAACACAGATGCAAAACTGAACAAGCTGGGGTTTAAAATCAAACTGAACAGCACCATTGGCATGTGTATGCACGCCAGCCTCCACCATATTCTAGTAACCGCCAAGAATCCACACAAAATAAATTTAATAATTTTGGTGAATTTTTTGGTTATCTATCATGATTTTTATGTTTGAAAAACTAAAAAATTTACCACAATTCTGTAAGGGTGAATTTTTTGGGTGTATGCCAAATTTATTGGCTATAATTTCCCAATTCCGTAGACACCAATTTCCGTAGCCAGAGTTTCCGTAACCCGGGGGGTGCCTGTACAGTCAGTCCCCGACTTACGGCGGAGTTAGGGACCGACAACCAGTTCGTAAGTCGAATTTGTCGTAAGTCGAAAATGCGAAAATAATACATAGAAAATCTAAAGTGGGTGTCTCTTTTTCTTCTCAACACCACAAAACTCTCACTCTTACGCTTGCCAGCCATTTTAAAGGGGATTACAAACAAAAAATTTCTAAATACACAGCGTTATCACTAACGTTGAGACTCGAAAATATGTAATTTGAAAAAAAATTGTACGACTGCGGCGGTCATAAGTCGAGGAGTACCTGTACTGTACTTTTAATAAAGAAAATTCTTATTAAGTGTAATATTAGAATGGCACGTGAATTAGCCGAGAATACGATTGCTGAGCACACCAGCTTGTCACAAGTGGTTACCTGGCAAATAGCCTCCAGCCGGGAATTCCCGGCCAAGTAGCCACTTCCTACGCGTAAACCAGCCTTTGCACTGGAATTTAATTAGAATGTTCATATATAACATGCACTATCAGCTAAATTACACTGAAACAAATCAGATCCATGTGGGGGAACAAAACCCTAGGAAAGACATTGATAAGTTTTTGAAACCCTGAAAATTGTAATTTTTAAGGTATAATGTTATTTTTACATGAAAATAATGGATTAAATCATACTATGCTACTGGACTAATAACTCAAACAACTTTACTAGCCTTGTGTGAGTGAACTAGTATCAATTTACACTCTTGTTATGCCACTTCACTCACAGTTGCCTTACCTTGGATGACTTAACTGAGAAGACGGTCTGCTACTGTGTTTTGTATGTATTGATGTTTAAAATAATAACTTTGTGTATGAAATACTTTTTATTCATATATGTCTTCAATTCTTTATTCATATTTTTAGGGATCATCTCGCACTGGTCATGGCTACAGCACCACCAACTGTAGATATGAAGGCATTGAGGAGAAGAAAACATATAAACCTTCTCTTACTAAGGGACAAAGGTAACGTCTTAACTACATGATTAAGTGTGTCATTTGTGGATGTATAAACATTTTTGATACTTTTCTTCTTTGAAGTCCCCTGATTCTTAGCATTCAGAAGCAATCAGTTTACCCCTTCCCCTTACCATGATGCTAGTCCCCTGTAGGATTGCTCCTGCTTCAGAAATTGCAACCATTAGTGTACTGTATTCAGTTTAGTACTGAGTGTGCAAGTGTTAGTATGGAAGGTGGTAAACCATTCCTCCTTTTAAGCTGGGAATCAAATCTGTGACTCAACAGGCAAAATAAACAGGCAGTTGTCTGCATGCATTTTGATAATTTTATCAAAGTGCATCATGTTACTTAATTATCATGTCTTCTGATAATTGCCTCTCTTCATTATTCTCTGAAGTTCACTGTCAACTAAAGAGGATGTGAGTACAGTAGTGTTAAATGCAGCAGGAAATGGAAATTATGAAGTGTCTTACCATGGGAGTGCCCTCAAGTTGAGTCATCAATATGGTACAGTAGAATGTCCATTTAAAGCGATTCAATTTATGATTATTGATTTAAAGCGACACCCACAATTAAGAACAATGTTTTAATTTAAAGTGAAACTTTCCTATTTTGCGTGAGTCAATCTGGCGCATCATATTTTAAAATTCACGCCTAATGATTCTCTGGGCACGCTATTCTGTCCTAAGGGCGAAGTTGTACTGTACATGTACTCAAAATAATGTACTAAATGATTACTAAAATTGTTGTCAAGTGCAAACTATAGCATGATTATATTCAAATTAATCACTATCTTATAAGAATTCCAGCAATGTAAATATATTCTCCCCGGTCACTTCTGTGACATTTTATAAACAAAAAACAAAAACTCAATCTAAAGGACATAAATAAACAAATAAATACTTTGCTAGACCTTCGGCCTCCAACTGTCAAACGTGTCACTGTCAACCCCCCCCCCCCAACTTCCCAGCCAGGGTAGGGTAGTTATAGGCTTACAGTTTTTATCTTATATAATACCACAGACGAAAGTTAGGAGAATATAATTTGCATTCCTAGAATTCTTGCAATGCAAAAGATAAAAAATTTTGCCCTTTGTAATAGAATTCATTAAAACTAGAATTTGTATGTCTAATGCAAACTATAGCATGTATAATGTATATTCAAACTAATCACTATCTTATAAGAATTCCAGCAATGTTAATTATATTCTCCCAGATCAGTTCAGTGACAATTTATAAGAGAAAAATTTAAAGTCACTCTTAAGGACAGATAAATAAATAAGCAATAGACCTTGGCATCAACTGTCAAACATATCACCTCACCTCCTTCCCTCCCCCCATCTTCCCAACCAGTAAACAAATCATTTCGCATCCCTTAATTTTAGCGTTGTTGATTTATGAGTGTTTCTTTTAACATAACACTACAAAAAACAATGTTTTGCTTGTTCTAGGAGATGGGCTGAGGTGCATCTGGGTAGACTGTCAGTCTTTTTAGTATTTTTTATTTCTCTCAAGTACCAAACTAAATTATTCCATTGAAATAACACTTCGATTTAGTGCAAATTGGGTTTAAAGCTACCTCTCTTGGAATGTATCTCACGTTACATCGACGATCTACTTTATTAGAGCAACACCTCTATGTGGTATGAAGGCCTAGCAGGAAAAGCTTACAAAGTTTTGTATTTGTATGAATCTCCTAGCTACTGAATAGGAAGTGGATACACTGTCACTGTTTGATGTGCAATCTATTTTTTGTCTGTCATCATATACAGTCTCTCCTCGACTTACGACAACCTGGACATACGACCGCCATGGTCGTATAAAATATTTTTCTCATTACATATTTTCGAGTCCTGAAACATTTGGTCGTAATGTGACCCTATACGACAGCATGGGCTGCCTCGTGGTGTACAGCATCCACACTGTAGCCTGCTCAGCTGTTGTTTGGCTGTCGTTGTGGTTAGTGATCGCGCTGTTTACTGACAAAATTTTCGTTTGTAATTCCCTTTGAAATGGCTGGCAAGCGTAAAAGTGAGAGTTCTCGTGGTGCTGAGAAGAAAAAGAGACAGTCAATTACTTTTGAGATGAAAATGAAAATAATAATGCAATATGAAAATGGAAAACCGGGAGCAACCATTTCACGCGACCTTGGCTTCTCTCACTCGACGATATCAAAAATTTTGAAGGAAAAGGAACGAATTCGTGAGGTAGTGAAAGGATCAGCACCTATGAAGGGAACAATGATAACGAAAAAAACAAGGTCCTTTTCATGAGATGGAAAAATTACTTGTGATGTGGATGGAAGATCAGCTGCAAAAGCTTGTACCCTTAAGCCTTCTAACCATACACACTAAGGCATGAAGCCTTTTCAAAAGCCTGAAAGAGCAGGCAGGAGATGAGTGCGACCAAAACTTCACAGCAAGTCTTGGGTGGTTCGAAAGGTTTAAGAAACGTTACAATTTGCACAGTGTAAAGTTGAGTGGAGAGACAGCAAGTGCTGATGTGGCTGCTGCCGAAGCTTTTAAGGAGGAGCTAGATCGTGTCATCATGGAGGGAAATTATTTGCCTGAGCAAATATTTAATGTGGCTGAAACTAGCTTATTCTGAAAGCTCATGCCAGAACGGACATACATCCACAAAGAGGCGAAAACCATGCCGGGATTCAAGGACCGAATCACACTAGTGTTGGGGGGGATCGTAGCTGGTTTCAAGGTAAAACCCTTCATGATATATCATTCAGAGAACCCAAGGGCTTTTAAAAATGTCAGCAAGCACACACTGCCAGTGTTTTATCGCAGTAAAAAGAAAGCATGGATGACCCTAGCACTGTTTGAGGATTGGTTCCTGAGTTTCATTCCAATAGCCAAGGAGTATTGTCTGCAACAAGGGGTTGCCTTCAAGATTTTATTAATTTTAGATAATGCTCCAGGACACCCACCACACCTGGACGACCTTCACCCTGGTGTTAAGCAGGGCTGTGGAGTCGAAGACAACCTCAATTCTAC
>NW_024744839.1:4463034-4485772 GCF_018991925.1 Homarus americanus
CTGCTGTACTCACGTAGGTGTTAATAACAAAGTGTGCGGCCAGGTGTATTGCCTCACACTGCTGTACTCACGTAGGTGTTAATAACAAAGTGTGTGGCCAGGTGTATAACCTTACACTGCTGTACTCACGTAGGTGTTAATAACAAAGTGTGCGGCCAGGTGTATAGTCTCTTACTGGTGTACTCACGTAGATGTTAATAACAAAGTGTGTGGCCAGGTGTATTACCTTACACTGCTGTACTCACGCAGATGTTAATAACAAAGTGTGTGGCCAGGTGTATTACCTTACACTGCTGTACTCACGTAGGTGTTAATAACGAAGTGTGCGGCCAGGTGTATTACCTTACACTGCTGTACTCACGTAGGTGTTAATAACAAAGTGTGCGGCCAGGTGTATTGCCTCACACTGCTGTACTCACGCAGATGTTAATAACAAAGTGTGTGGCCAGGTGTATTACCTTACACTGCTGTACTCGCGTAGGTGTTAATAACAAAGTGTGTGGCCAGGTGTATTACCTTACACTGCTGTACTCACGTAGGTGTTAATAACAAAGTGTGTGGCCAGGTGTATTACCTCACACTGCTGTACTCACGCAGATGTTAATAACAAAGTGTGCGGCCAGGTGTATTACCTTACACTGCTGTGCTCACGTAGGTGTTAATAACAAAGTGTGCGGCCAGGTGTATGCCTCACACTGCTGTACTCACGCAGATGAATAACAAAGTGTGCGGCCAGGTGTATGCCTCACACTGCTGTACTCTCGTAGGTGTTAATAACAAAGTGTGTGGCCAGGTGTATTACCTCACACTGCTGTACTCACGTAGGTGTTAATAACAAAGTGTGTGGCCAGGTGTATTACCTCACACTGCTGTACTCACGTAGGTGTTAATAACAAAGTGTGTGGCCAGGTGTATTACCTCACACTGCTGTACTCACGTAGGTGTTAATAACAAAGTGTGCGGCCAGGTGTATTACCTCACACTGCTGTACTCACGTAGGTGTTAATAACAAAGTGTGCGGCCAGGTGTATTGTCTCTTACAGGTGTACTCACGCAGGTTTGAATAAGTCATCCAGAACATACATTACTATTACTATTACATAACATTACACAGACAGACAGACAACCAGATATACATACACATACAATTGTACAGAACTAAACAAATTATGTATTGGAAATTCTTTGTTTTTACTTTCAATATCATAATATCCTGACCCCTAGCGTCTGTCAGACACATCCTTTGTGACCTCTAGTGTTTAACTTTCATCCTTTAGCGCTGTCGGTCACAGTATGAGTATGGGGTGCACATTAAACTAGCTGCTGTATGTGGCAAAATTCAAAAGCGGATCCCCGCCATTTTAACCACACACCGCACCACACACCACACACACACACACACACATATACTGTAGATGATCAGTACGGATGAGACTCGACCTGAGCCCTGACAGAACATTATAGTTGCACTATTCGTCAGGCCGCTGTAAGTATATGAGAGTGATTTTGGAAGTTATACTTATGTTCCATATAACATATTTAAGGTTTATTGACCTTTCTAATGATTTTTACCTAATGTGTGTGTGTGTGTGTGTGTGTGTGTGTGTGTGTGTGTGTGTGTGTGTGTGTGTGTGTGTGTGTGTGTGTGTGTGTGTGTGTGTGTGTTTGTTATAATACATATAGTCTGCCATAATTGTAGGGGGTATGGCATAATCAATGGTAATCACAGGTACAACTTTTAATATAAATTTGTCAATGTTTGCTGCTGTTATGTTGCTCACAAGTATGGGTCTCGCATTATAATCATATATATTTATTTATTTATTTCTACTTCAACACACACAAACGAGGACTGACGGACGCACGGACAGACAAACACACAGACAGACAGACATAGATTATACTCCCTCTTCTCTTTACCAAAATTTAGGATGGAGAATTCTGACATGATTTTTTTTCGGTGATCATTTGCATCATCGTGTTATGATTGGGGTGTTTGTGGAGGTTGTTTTTCCTTCTTGTTTTTTTAAGGTGAGTAATAGGAAGGAATGTCAGTAGCTGGAGTTTTTTTTTCTGGACTGTGTGTGTGTGTGTGTAGAGAGAGAGAGAGAGAGAGAGAGAGAGAGTGAATACTAATGCACAAATACCTCAAGACGTAACAAAGATACTTAGCGTGTATTAAGCAAGGCTTTTACACAGTTTCATTGCTCTATTATAATCCCCCCTTACCCGTACGTTTTCATGAATCAAAACAATCATTACCCACTTGATCGGGTTCTCACAAAACCTCGACAAGTTCCATGCAGATCTTATTTTGTTAATTTTCTTCACTCTACGATATAATGAATTTAAGTAAACGATTATGTGGGAAGCTGAAGGAAGGTATAAATTATTCCCGAAAGTTATAAACGAAACTAGCTTTACTGGAACTACCGTAACTGTTTAATTATATAGACGTTCATTGCTGCTAGACCGAACTTTGAGGATGCCGAGAGTGACAAACAAACCTGTTACACTTTCATGTGCTTTTGTTGTTCCGAAAATAATGAAACGGCAGAATTTCGTATGATCAAAATAATACCTGGACACATAAACTGAATAATGTATAGAGGCGCGTAGTCGGTACAATCCTAAGTGAGGTATGAAAGATTTTAATACAGGAAATTGTAGTAGCAAGCGAGAGTTGACGGATTATATTACAAGACTGGTACAGTATATATAAAACATTGATATTATGCTAACGATCAAAGAATACATCTTAATTAAGTTAGTGTGAATATCTTAGCTTGGATTTGTAAGAATTTCAATGCAAAAACAGATTAATTTATTTTGATAGCCTCGATGTATACGACTTTGTTTATAGGTTCATGGCAATATGTTCACTTATTAGATCCGCTTATATAATTTCATCGTCTCCGGTTTCACAAATATGTTACCGCAATAATGCCGGGGCCCGGACGACGGAAAAATACAGCGTTAGTTTACCTGGGATGATTGACTGTTTACCTCTTATCTTTTTTTATAAATTCATGGATTACACTAGTGAGAGAGAGAGAGAGAGAGAGAGAGAGAGAGAGAGAGAGAGAGAGAGAGAGAGAGAAGCCTCGATGGAAAAGAGCCTGCTACTAGTTTTATCTATAAATACCATGGTAAAGAATAAAGAGTAAAGTGTGAAAAAGTGGCGCAGATATAGTAAGGATGTTGAGATTGGGTTGGGGAGCGGAGGTGAGCTGGGAATACTGATGATGGCCCCCCAACGCCCAGGTCACCCAGCCTCTTATTACTTCATCACTGCTGACGTCGAGGGAGGCGGGAATGCGCAGAGAGAAAAGAAGAGAAGGTACTATAAAGAGAAGAAAAATAGGAAAGAAAGAGAGAGCGCGATAAAGACAATGCCAGTGGAAGGATTGGGGCAGAGTGCTGGAGGCAGCCATCCGTCGCCAGGATGAGCGGCCTCAGCCAGACCATCACACCTTCATAATGTTATCATTGCTCTGTTGATGGAATAATAGTCTAACCGTCTTATCTATGCTGCTGGCGTCCCCGGACCCTGGGGACTTCCTTAAGGTCCTGTTGATGGCCAGCGAGCACTGCACAATTCTTTACACACACACACACACACACACACACATTAGAATCACAAGGTACCGAGCGCCACAAACAAAAACGGAGAAAATTAATTTAACTTTTGAACATTCAAAATGCCATAACTTTTGAACTACTAAAGATTATAGTGATTTTTTTAATGTAGCTGAAATCATCTACTTTCTCAAAGATTCATAGACGTAATTTCGCTTGGCATAATGTTAAATAGATTTGTAAAATAATATAAACTAAAAACAATAATACACATAGATGCTTCTTATAAGGAAGAATACAAATAGGAGTGATAAGGCTTTAAAAATAAAACGTATACGAGAAAATATGTGTAATTCATGATTACCAAACACCAGAAAGCTTCTTCACATAGACCCTGGCGCCGCTACACAGGTGTCCTTGTAAATAACACACTGGTTCACAGTATTGAAACAAACCCCAAGAATCACCTAACATGTGAAGGTTGATTCGAGCATTGTTTTTCCGTCACATTTTTCATTTTCATATTAGTCTTTCCATGACTACTTTGCCTTTGAGAAACGTCATTACCCCCGCGGAGGACCTCTGAAGTAAAGACCAAAAAAGGAGGAGGAAAAGAACCCCCCCATATCTCACCTCAGCTACTGGAGTGACCAGGACGGCCATACTACACACTCGCTCACCTCACGATGACCACACATGAGATATTGGAGTTATTCCTCCTCTTCCTATTAGTTCTCCTTCTCACTAATTATTCTTCTGTTATTGTTTTCTAAGCTTTTTTTTAATCCCTATGACGCCTTCTGTGCCCCTAAATGTCCACGGGAAAAATTTAACACGAATAAACTTAAAGACCTAAAATTAACATCATTGGACAAAATGTGAGTTATATGAGATATAAACAAAAACTTAGTTGGTAGTTTAGTCAACAGGGCCTCGTAAAGTGGTGGCCGTCGGTCATAATCACAAGTAGGATGTTACAACTTGCAATTAACCTAACCTAACCTAACCTATTCTAACCGAACTTAAGCTATCCTAACCTAACCTACTTTAACCTAACCTAACCTGACTTAACTCCTGAGCATGCTGAATAAGAAGAATCTATGGTAACAAATTTGATTGCGGGGTAAAGACGCTTGGAAGATTTTCTGGTGTTCCGAGGTGATTTTTTATATGAGCTACACTATAGCAAACCTATTGACCAATCCCGTCCGTCGTTACACTACCAATACCCATTCATTCATAAATAGTGATACTACTACTGCGACGTTGCCGTTTGGAGACACGGGTAACACAGGGGTGTAGGAACACATTTCCGCAACTGTGCTATGTGACAAGGAAAACCAGGATGGGTCCGGAGCTTCCGAAATGCTACATGCAACTCGTGATGTCCTTGGAGGGTTGGTATGCGTTGCTGTGGCATACTGATCCTACTTCATTTGGTAACTGAACATAATATCAATTACTCCGAAATAAGTACACATTGCATTATTTATGTTAAACTATACAGGGCAGGAACGCACATAACCCAAGATCTATCACCCCTGGTCTCATAACGTTTCACATACAGTAGAGTGTGGACAGATACTTTTTTTAGATAATCTACATACATGCACAATTACGGTACTACAGGGTATACTGTACCACAGCCGTCAACGTTTAGTATTAAACGTTGTGACTAAATCACACCAGAAGTAATCTAGTGAACCTGACGTAATTAATTTCTCGTCTGCCTAATATCCTTTACCGTATTAAAATTAGGAGAGTCTTAGTCCAGGACAACAAGGGTTAACTCTGTGTGTGTGTGTGTGTGTGTGTGTGTGTGTGTGTGTGTGTGTGTGTGATAATGTTATAGTAAAGGATGATAACTTAAGGAATACATAAATAGATTTGAGAATGCCCTATGGTATGATAACCTATGACCTTCTTTCAACTCTACAATACACAGAAGTTCACAGTCATGACTCTTAGTCAATAGTCATGAAAACTTTCAACGTAACTTCCTGTCTCAATCCATTATTAACGACTCACTTAATTTTGCATAAACATAGGAGTGTATACATATCACCATTTAATGAACAATCACTAGTATTTTGGATTATCTTTATACATGCAAGACTATAACACACACAACTGCACAATAACAATCATTTGGTGTACATTGGTCCTGGCCCATTTGTACACACCTGAAGATTTTCTGACTCTTAGCCCACTTTTCAATTTGTTCATTTTCATTTTAATTATCACTGCCTCTTACAAGTCACAACCAACGTCGCCACGGTGACTCCCAGTAACTGGCCCAGATTTCCTGATAAAGGTGTAATATGTTTCCCTTTTCCTATGTCCCTATTTTACAATATTGTCTCACTTATCACATTCTTTATCCCGAATTTTCCAATTTATTGTTTTTTATTTTTATTTTTTACAATCTTATATTTTTTTCTTAATCCCATCTTTCTTTATTTCTAAATTTCTATATGATTCTCCTTCTCGTCCTGACAACATCGTAAGAACAAGTCGTAATCCTGACAGTATGGCGTCATAAGGCTGACCAGATATCCCCTCTATCATAAAAGCTATCAACACAACCCGGAGTTACGAGGTACTGCAGACTTTATGACTTTTTATATTCAACTGTTTACGCAGGCTGGGGTGAGGATGACTTATGTCACTTCATCCCTTTGAGATGTATTAATGTTTTTTGTATCTCAATAAACGTATCAATCAAACTGTTTACGTTTTGTCATCCGTAGTGTTATTACTTCCTTATGACGGGGACCACTACTAAAACAACCTACAGCATGTCTGATCTTTGATAATGTCATGTGATGCTACAGAGTGAATGAATGCGTCTCTTTTTTTTTCCCTACGTATCTTATAGTCACGTTTAATATATCTGTCAGAATATTTTAATTATTGACATATAAGACGGATATGACTGGGGTCCCCTTCTCTATTGAAGTGACACTTTGTGCATCCTCAGAGTATGAGAGTAATATTTCTCCTTTTGCCTGTCATAAGCGTTCATATTTTAACCTTCATCTTTCTCTCTCTCTCTCTCTCTCTATCTCTCTCTCTCTCTTTCATTTCTTTCTCACTGTTTCCTTTACTCTTCCTGTCTCTCTCTGTCTGTCTCTCTGCCTGTCTTTCTCTGTCTATCTGTCTGTCTGCCTTTGGGTTTAGGAAGTGAAAATGAAAAATGTATATTATTAATACTCCATCCAGGTGTAAACAGTGTGAATCAGTGATATAAATGTCCACCTGTTTTACGCTTCACTATAACATTCATCAGTGCTTAGTTTTTGTGGGAGCAGACTACAATGGATTTGCTGTGTGTGTGTGTGTGTGTGTGTAATAATAATTATAATAAATAAAATAATAATTAAAGGTTTATTGAGAGAATATGGCAGCCAGAAGGTTGAAAATATACAGGTACATAATTGGGAAATAGGTCACTTGATTAACACATAATATACAAGTTACATAAGTGATGCAAATATGATATATAATAACAAGGTGGGGAGAAGGTCATACTACAGGGCATTTCAACATAGTGACAGTGCAAAAAGTAAGAGTGACTGGGAGTGAATACACTACATAATCCCTAACCATCAATTCATATAAAAAATGTATATTTTTTTTCCTGGATGTATTTTATTCTTTCTTCATGTAACAAAATTTATTCTTGAGGCTTAGTTGTCGCTCCCCTTCCTGGCCAATTAGAATTTAGCAGGATGAACCAGGTATAAGCCTCAACAAACTAGTTAGGCGTGTGTGTGTGTGTGTGTGTCAACGAATGAGCTATACAGGTAATTGGATTATGGCTATTGTTTAATCTGCTGTTCTTCATTACAACTTTATATCAGACTAACATGAATAAAAAAAACAATCGAAAAAAGAAAGTATAATGATGGTAAGATCCTCATACCCCAATTATGTATACGACTCACAATCAGATGCTAGATATTGCCAGATGTGTTCAGGGTATTTTGTCATAAACGTATATAAATTATGTACAAAAACACCATAAACACATGAATGCCAGCTATTAAATTATAGCTTCTAATAGTCACTAGGAAAAGAAATAGAAGGATTTAGTGGAAGCTTAATGGTATGTGTGGATAGATTTATACGATTCGTTAGTTACTTGGTTAAGATTTTAGAGTAGGTTCATAATAGTGGCAATGTGCAGTGTGTTTCTCAGGAACGTAACCCTGATAATTGTTGCGGTCCTGCTGTACTGTGTATGGGTGGTTGGCGTTAAGTTCATAAATAAATTTCGTATACCGGAGTCAAACTTGTTTTGGAGGTAAGTTCGCAAATAAGGTTAGGTTATGCTAGGTGAGCTTAGGTTAGGATAGGTTAGGTTTACGAGAATTGTTTAATGAAACTGCTCGTGTACGAAACTTCCTTTATTTACGTAGCCTTCATGAAAAGAAGTCTTACTTTATTACCATCACGTCCACAGCTCCACATCTTTCCACTTCCAGGTAGTAATCTTCATATGACGGGAAAACACACACACACACACACACACATTTTACCAGTGAAAACTAGCAATGCAAATCCGGCACGCGAGGGTAATGCCTTGCAAATGAGCATTGCAACCAGGTGTTGAATGAAAATCCGGTTTATGAATTAATATCGTGTCAATATTCTCTTTTAATGATTACTTCACTGCGATTTACACTTATGCACGCCATTGACTGTGCAATTAGGCCGGTTTCAACCACGTAAATCTTGCTTATTGCCCAACTCTTTCGTCTCCTCCCCCCTCACCTCCCGTCTCTGAGTAGGGCGTAAATAGTAGCTCTTTCCGTCCGCGCGTCGTCCACTCCGCCCCTTATGTCCGTGTGGTTAGTTTCTGGTGTACTATTTACTGTTTGAGGATCTCTCTCTCTCTCTCTCTCTCTCTCTCTCTCTCTCTCTCTCTCTCTCTCTCTCTCTCTCTCCACAACCCACATCTGTATCACACCTCACAACCCTCACACCTGTACCACACCTTCCCTCCCTGAAAACTAATGATCCACTAAATTTCACCTCTCCCACACACACACTTCCCTGCCACAATATTATCCTCCCTCACCTTCTCTAACACTGCTCTTATCTCCCTATTACTTTGATTAATTAGCTATTCCAACTAATTCCCAGTAACGTAGAGAGAGCCGGGACGAGTTTACTGTGGTTAGGACGAGTCACTTGTTGCTTTGACTACTACATTATCTGTATTATTATTCCCCCCTCTCTCTCTCTCATCTCTCTCTCCTCCCCCTCATCTCCCTCCTCCCCCTCCCCTCATCTCCCTCCCCTTCCTCCCTCCCTCGTCGGATTCAGGAGGTCGAGTCGTACCCCGTTTTAAGACGAGGTGCCGCCAGTCTGCTGATAATTGTAGAGTTTCAAGAGCGAGCCTTCAGGAATGTATACAGCCTGGTGTGATTGGGAGTTTGATTGGAGGATTTCTGTGTGATTAGGAGTGTTTGTGTTTTGCAGTTATTTGATTAGAAGTGTGTGTGTGTGTGTGTGTGTGTGTGTGTGTAGAGCTTTGTTGTATTCGACAAACATAATTTTATATATTTGAAGCATTTACTGCCCATCTCTCTTAATATCCGTAAATGTGTATTATAACCAGCAGTCATTCTTAACACACGGAATATAATTTTGTAACGTGACAAGATCAAGCGAAGGTAAGACTTGATCTGAGCTATGCAACCCCAACCATTTCCCTTTGTCCCCCCCACCTCCCCTCGTTCCCCCTCCCGCCTCCCATCGCTTTCCCCCCACCCCCGTCTCCCCTCGCTTTCCCCCCCACCCCCGTCTCCCCTCGCTTCCCCTCCTCACCCTCCTCTCACTTCCCTTCCCTCGCTTTCCCCCTACCCCCTTCCCCCGCATTTCCTCCCACCACGCCTCCTTTTCCACCCTCCTCCCCTCTCTCGCCCGTGGTTCCTAGTGATGGGGGAGACAGACAGATGCTGGCTGGCTGGCTGGCTGGCTGGCTGGCTGGCTGGCTGGCTGGCCGGCGTAGGAAGGGTAAACGGTGATAGGACATTACTGTATCACACTTAACCAGACTTATCGTTCCTAACTTATTTTGGGAGTCTGATCACGTAGTTACTGAACAAAACCATCGCAAGTTTTAACGAATTTTACTTGTTAGAAAAAAAAAATACGCGACCAACTTCACCGGTTTGGTTATGTTAAGTGGAGAAGTTTGGTTAGGTTAGGTAAGTTGGTTTTAAACTGGTGGTAAACTTGTTGTACGTGTGTAGTAGGTCCATGGTGATGTTCTGGATGAGTAGAAGTTAACTTGCTTAAATGTTTCTATTGTTAGGAAGACCATAAAGTATATAAACTATGTTGAGTCAAACTTTGAAAAAAAAAGAGAAAAAAGTTCCCCACGTGGTTAAAACTATGTTGCGTCATGTCAGAAAAGGAGGAGAATGGTTGACTTATATACTTTAAATGTGTCTTGATACTGTGGGAGATAAGTAGGCAATAGGATATAATTGTCTTTTCTCACTCACTCACTCACACACTCACTCACATTCTTTCCTGACTGACTTGACTGACAGATAGATTCGTGTAATTTCTCCCTGCGCCCGCAGCCCGTTCACTCACCAGATCTCATTGCACCCCCAAGGCTCTCGTCCACATCATCCACTCACCAACAACACAACAGACCAATCTTTAAGCACCATTTTTATTTATATACTCACTAAGACTAAATTACCCTTGATTTTTTTATAGAGTTAAACAAATATTCTCTTTGTATATTTAACTAACAATTCTCACCATATATATACAAAATAATATCACTAAACACCACATTAAATAACTCACAATAATTTAAGCATAGTTATCTTTTTAAATGTCAAGAGGTAAGCTTTGTATTCAGTAAAGGACAAGAGTATGCAAATGACAACACAAACACACTCCTTAATTAGGGTCACTTAATCCCAGTAGCAACACTGCCACAAATACAGCCACCCAGCCAGTCAACCACAACAAACTCCTTGGTGGACGGTGAAGCTCGACCTTAAGCACCCCACACTATGGTACTACATGTTCATTACCCTATACGAACCCTGGGAGAGAGAGAGAGAGAGAGAGAGAGAGAGAGAGAGAGAGAGAGAGAGAGAGAGACTACGATTAATTTCGGAACTTTGTCCATGTTTTTTCTTGCGTTCAGTTTATTATGGATGTTTAATGTTCGATGATTCCCTAACTTGACCTAAGCTGACCTGACTAGACTTGAACAAACAAGATCTAACCTAATCTGACTTAACCTAACTTAAACCTGACCTAATCCTTACCTGATCTGACCTAAGTTGTCCTAAACCTAGCCCAACCCAACCCAACCTAACCTAACCTATTTTAACCAGTTTACACACACACACACACGATCAAATACCGCTCGTTCAATAACCCAAGATCTTGACACTGAATCTCATTTGCATAATTAATTTGGCCATTCTAGCAGATGAGGTTTCCTTAACGAGACGGTGACCTGCCCCCAGAAGCCGGTCCGACCTGACTACCATTTTCCTGCAGTTAATTTGTGTGTGAATGTTAGTTCCCAAACGGCGCTGAGTAACGTAATGGCCCGCTGGGGGAGCTGTGTTGCTTGGGGCCTGTGCAGAGAGAGAGAGAGAGAGAGAGAGAGAGAGAGAGAGAGAGAGAGAGAGAGAGAGAGAGAGAGAGAGAGAGAGAGAGAGACAAGCATATGTTCATTGTACTCTTAACATTAACTCTCCCACAAGCAATACGCTACGTTCCATTAGTATTCGTCTAATATATTTGCCTCTCCTTTATTAATGTGTAATAATAATAATAATAATAAATAATTAACGATTTATTGAAAAAATTCTGCAGCCCGAAGGTTGAAAATATACATTGGACATAAATGACTTATTACATACATTGGTGGTTTAACAAAAGCCTTCAGTAGAGAAAGGTAAAGGAACATACAGTGAACATACAGATTAATGTAGGTGTTGAACAGCAAACTCGTAGTGTAGTAACTCCCTCCCAGATGGTGTTAGGAGGAACTCACGTGGTGTAGTAGTTCCCTCAGATGGTGTTATGAGGGACCTGGCGTGGTGTAGTAATTCCCTCGCAGATGGTGCCATGAGGGGCCTCACGTAGTGTAGTAATTCCCTCACAGATGGTGTTGAGGGACCTCATGGTGTAATGGCCTCTAGATGGTGTAGGGACTCCCTCACAGATGGTGTTATGAGGGGCATCACGTGGTGTAGTAATTCCCTCACAGATGGTGTTATGAGGGGCCTGACGTGGTGTATAATTCCCTCACAGATGGTGTTATGAGGGACCTCACGTGGTGTAGTAATTCCCTCACAGATGGTGTTATGAGGGACTTGACGTGGTGTAGTAATACCCTCACATATGGTGTTATGAGGGACATGTGGTGTAGTAATTCCCTCACAGATGGTGTTATATGAGTGAGGTGTGGTCTTAGGCCTTCCTATCGTAGACGGATTAACACATCGATGGTTGTTGTTGGGTCTCACGGGCCGTTATCACTGGGTACCTGGGACCTCACTGTGTGAAGGTTAACTTGGGTGCGACTGTTACTGTTGAGTTGTTCTCACTGACTTAAGCACTGTTCACCACTGTTCACCTCTGTTTAACACTGGTTCCGTTCCTTTCCTAAATGAAATTGTAACTTCTGGCGAGAACTTGTTGATATTCCGGTGGGGTGGAGGGTTCAGGGGAGGGGGTTGGTATGGGCCAACTTAACAGTTGACCTGGCTGCTCCGAGAGGAGCGCCAGGTACGTCTTGACCCTTCGGTGGTCAAGTGTGTGTGTGTGTGTGTGTGTGTGTGTGTACGCGTGTGTGTGTGTGAGGAGAATATTCATTTTCTTGGTCTAGATGTGTGAGATGAATAGATCCAGTTGCTGGTTTTACATCCTGTGTAAACCTTCCCATCTTTCTCGCATGTATGAAGACATTGTGAGGGTGTGGGATAGGGTGTAGGGGGTGGACAGGAGGGGAGGGAGGGGGCAGGGAGAGGAGGGAGGGAGCAGGGAGAGGAGGGGGGTGTGAGGAGGGAGGGGGAGGAGAGAAGGAGAGAGAAGTCTAAGCTCTCCATCTCAATGAAAAATGTCAAAGTTGGTTAGGTATTGAGTTGGTATATTTGAGTTCCAATGGGTGTTCAGTGTACCATAACTTGATGTTGATAGTCGCTTTCACCAGTGCTTGAAATATTTTTAAAGATGGATGTTTTGCGAGTCTTTTGGGGGAAACCGAGAAAAATTGGTGTTTTTTGGTGAGGTCTTCCTATAGTGATTTATTGCCGCTACAGTAAATACTTGAAAGAGAGACGACTTGTTTACTGGGAGTCTTGACATTTTCTTGCTGGGGGAAGAAGTAATCGTATCTCAGGAGTGCTGCAGGGGAGTGAAAGGCTTATGTCAATATATTTCAGTACTCGGTTATAGGAATTAAATTTTTTTTTGTATTTTATGGCGATATATATATATATATATATATATATATATATATATATATATATATATATATATATATATATATATATATATATATATATATATATATATCGTGAACTTTTCCTTCAAAGTAGTTTTTGCAATCTTGGAATATATTTTTTTAATTAAGGCAAAATGTGTTTTAAATTTTTATATTTTTTGTTAATTTTTGCGGAAATATTTTTTTTTTAATATACAATAAGAATTGCCAGTGAGTGTGTGTTAGTTTGTCTATTGTTTACTTTCTTATTATTTTTTAATTCTTTATTTTTTTAAACCGATGGTCTGGCCAAAGATGTTAACTCCTTAGACACTGACGGTTCCAACAAATGGCTCTCTTATGAAGTGATTTATTGGCGAAAAACTTTTCACAATGACAGAGTCGCACGACCATTCACCTTTGGCAATGACCACGGCGCCTCTCTAGTGATTCTTTCTCCAAGACAGTGGACGAGAAGATGGTTAGGTTAGGTTAGGTTAGGTAAAATGAGAAGAGAGGATTTTACACATTAGGATGAACGTCTTGAGAAACAACTTAGTATAGGAAAAGAACAAGAGTCAGGAAATTGTTATCTTAGCATGAATACAGAGAGATAGCAAATTCTTAACTTACCCGCATAAAAGAACGTAAAAATATAGCAAATTCTTAACTTAGCACCATAGAAGAACGCAAGGGAACGTCGAAAACCTCAACTTAGCCCACAAGAACGCACATCCTGAACGTATCACACGAAGATAACATAAACGATTCAAGTAAGGTGCAAGAGACATCATATATAACCCGTAAATGAACGCCCATGGATGTTTATTCATTATACATTTATACTTATGTTAAATTTTGCGAAACTTAATTGTATTGTGGCGTTTATTTTTTCACTTATGTCGCTTGAGAAAGAATGGAAAAGGAGAAGACATGATAAAATTAAGTGAAGCAGTAGGAAAAGAGGAAGAGGAAAAAGACCAACATACAAAAAGACACGAAATGAAGAGAAGCGAAAGTCAAAATAAAATAAAAGAAAAAAAATAAGAAAAAGAAGAGTGACTAAAGGTAAAAAAAAAGACAAATATAGAAAGAGAATAAAAAAACCGAGAAGAAAAGAGAAGAAAAAGATGACCTCCTGTGTTCTTGTCGTCCTCTTTCATCTCGGTGCTAATAACCTCGGCAGGTGAGGCGGTAGGAGGAGCCAGTGTGGCGGTGATAGTGCTCACGGCTACAAGGTTCTCCCCCTGAGACTTACCTTCTATAAGTCGATGGAGCTTGTAATTTGTGTCGTCTTTTTATGGTAAGGTGAGGCTGCGGTGGGTCGATTGTGGTAGGTTAAATGTGGGTCGATTGTGGTAGGTTAAATGAGGTGGGTCGATTGTAGCCACTAGTTGAATGGAAAGGGCTAAATGTGGCGGTGGGTCGAACATGGTAGATCAACTATGGTATGGTAACTATTAAAGAGTGTCAATCGCAGCAGTGACTCGGGACTGGAAAGGATCAAGTGGAATGGTTCCCTGGAGATCAAAGAAACTTAACCTAAAGACCACATAACTCGCCGGAGGTCAGGTAAAACGTCCTACTAATGTCACCAGTCAGGTATGTATCCCCGGAGGAAAATCTCCCTCGAGGGCCAAAGGAACCATTCACTATATCACAGGGATTGGCTCCCAGAATGGCCAGAGGATTCAAGACTCACTGAGGTGGATCAAAGTTACTGGTAGTGGTATTGAAGGATAGATCAAGTTGAGGAAAATACTAGGAGGCCAAGTTTCCGGCTCAGGTCGTTGAAGATTGAGGTAAATATTTTATACCAGAATTATAACGTCGTGGAGAGGTTCTCGTTTTCCATTCCTGAGGGAGTAATTTTTTTTTTGAGGGGTGGGGGGGGTGGGGAGATGTTATTTTATTTTTTGTATTGTTGTGAGGGAAATACAGTTTGTTTTTATTGATGGAATTTGGATGTTGATTGGTAGATATGTAAGGTCTTTGTATGTAATTATATATACAGGGGGTGTGTATGTATGTATGTATGTATGTGTGTATGTATGTATGTATGTGTGTTTGTATGTATGTGTGTATGTGTTGTAGTCAAGCTGGGTAATCAATCACTTCACCATATGATGAAATATTTTTGAGGTCATTTCGCAAAAGTAAGCTAACAACTAAGCACCTAACCTAACCTAACCTAACCTAACCTAATATGTCATGTTGTATAATAATAGCATTTTTTTGCAAGTAATTACCTGAAGTGACTGAAGGTTTTAGTCGTTAGGCTCTCGGGAAATGACCGAGTGAAACAATTTCGCAAAATGCCCAGAACTTTTCAGTCATTTCGTGAAATGATTGACTTCGAAGCTTAACTGTAATTATACGTGCCTGCTCTCTCTCTCTCTCTCTCTCTCTCTCTCATATGTATTAAAATAATATCACGTATTTATTCAACGTTTCAATCTAAAACATTTTTATTTTTTATAAATTATTTACAGTTTATTTTAACTCATCGTGAACAACATTTTACCCACCAGCACCAACAGTACTAACACACTACAGCACAACACGACACATTAACACAACACGACACATTAACACAACACGACACATTAACACAACACGACACATGAACACAACACCACAAATTAACACAACACCACACATGTAAAAAAAACAGGATAGCTAGCGACGTATAACAACACAGAAAACACGTAATTTAAAGTAGACAGACATGAACATCATGTAAGGCAATGACCAACACACGAATCCAACTGACTACAGGACCCCGCTATTTGAGGGTAAAATAATCTCTAACAAACTGATATTTAGTTCAATATATCTGCTGATAAAGTCCGATTTGCTGTAATATATCCCTCCAATAAATATACTAGGGAAAAAAGAGTATCCATCATTAATGTGATATATGACAGCTATAAATGACAGGATGCATATTTGGGGGGATATATGTATCACCATTTAGGAGAGGGGGAGGTGGTGGTAGTGGGGGAAGGGGAGGGGGAGGTGGTGGAGTGGGTTAGTAGTGGTGGTGGAGGGTGTATGATATGGACACAAAGTAGTACCTTAAGCTGTGTATTATTTATTACTCTTATATTACTGTATTAATTATGTATAGTAAAGTATTGCAGAACATTGTGGTGGGATGAAATCCTAGACAAGGTTCTTGAAACTCCAGGGCACGAGCAGTAGATATATTCAATAAGTAGTACAAGACTTGGCAGGATAACCAACCGGTACAGAAACAGGAGCCAGCACAAGGAACTCCTCGTCGTAAGCAGGCCGAAGCCGATCTGAGGGAAGCTAGCTAGCTAGGCAAGGAGAGTTGCTAGACATTACTAGGACAATAAATAAGGTCTTCTAGTTACTCGACTAGCGCGGTACAGACATAGTACATCGGTACATGGTAAGTGAACATAGGCATTAGACATAAGCATAGATATCAGACATGCTATAATAATATGTAGTAATACAGACATGTGAATAAATGGTACGATGAATGGTAACAGAGTCCTGCCGTCAGGCGTGTTCACATATCTTGGTATTTACATATCTATACAAAGATGTATTAATTCTATGTAATATTCCCATTTATTGTGCACCATATTATGTATATAAATTATCATATTTATACTTTATGTATTCAGCTTGTGAATGCTGGCATCTGTACAGGCCAGCGCGCAATAATACATAGATAGATAGACAGTGAAGACAGAGTCTTTGTGGTGTGGAAGCGAGCTCCTGGGTCCCTCTGTATATACATATATCTCCCGTACGAGAATAGAACCTACTTTTAAGATAACAAGTGTTTGTGTATACCCTCAGTAGTATAGAACATTTTGTGGGTATTCAAGACGAACGTCAGATGGTGCAGTGATTATTTCTCAGTGAGATACAGTGGACCAAGCCTTCCCGCCCAGACTCTGTTAATGGCGTCTCCTCTTCAGCTTCATGATCTACAACAAGACTATTACAAGCCTCTAGACTTACAGTGTTGTGAAGTGCTATGCTGTGTACAGTGCTGTGAAGTGAAGTGTTTTGTGAAGTGCTGTGTTGTGTATTTTAATCATAATTGTCTGTGCAAGTTGCGGTCAGATGACTAAGGGAGCGGCCCGACAGTACGTGCTCTCCCGTCTCTGGTCTGAGGGTGACTGAGGAACCAGCGCTCGAGCTCGACGCTGCCCATCCGCCCAAGCCTCCCCTCCCGCCAGGCACACACACACACACACGCATTCACCTTATATTAAATTCTTGTGACTTGCTGTAGACTTCTGTAATTCTGTGCATAGATTACGAGGGGCTGACCCGGTCTTTTGCACAGATAGAGTACAGAAGCAATCGGCATGTCTCACAGGGATCAAAATGATACCCTGGACGATGGGGTTACGAGTTTTAGTGTGGGAGACCTCTCCCCACCCACACTCAGACCCCACGCTCCCCACACTGACAAAGCCCAGTCACCCACGGAATCTCCTTGCTCGTCGCGAGCCAGCTCTCCTGCGATGCATGCGTCCACAGATCTCCGTCAACTGATAAAGTGGATGGAAACTTCTCGACGCCAGGACGATATTGCAAGGAGAGAAGAGGAAGAGATTCGGTACAGGAAGTCTGAAAAACGGCGCCATGAAGAGGAACAACGACGCAGAGAACTCGAAGACATACGTAGAAGTGAGGATGACCTGAGAAGAAGGGAAGATCAAGCCAGATTTGAAGTCTTGATTTCTCTGTTAGCCCCCCCACAACGATCTACCGTACAAGATTCGTCTGCTACTACTAACGTTGATGCGACTAGAGGTACTGGTACCTCATTTCCCAGAGTAGAGTCAACAATCCCTCAAAAGGCTGCAGTACACATGCCTCCCTCTCTGATGTCTGACGCTTCTTATCAGATGTTTCGGGAATGGCGTCGACGTTGGCAAGACTACGCAACAATGGTTGACTTGTCAAGTTTATCACAGCCGAAACAGATGATCCAGCTTCGTATGTGCTTGTCCGTAGAGACACAATGTACTCTCGAGCACACACTTCAAGTGCCTCCTAAGACAACTCTGACGGTAGAGGCCGTGCTCGACAAGTTGCAGAAACACGTCAAGGGACAGCGCAACGAAGCACTCAGAAGAAGAGAACTCCTCCAATGTAAGCAGCTTGATGGAGAATCTTTTGACGCATTTTTTGTAAGGCTCAAAAGGTGTTCAGAGGAAGTTGATGTTTGTCCTGGACATTCTCAAGTCTGTGAAGAGACACAACTCAAGACAATTATTTTAACGGGTGTCCGAGATGAAGAGCTAGTTCAGCGTCTCATTTCCCTTGACCCCACTTCCTCCCTTCAAGATGTTGTTACAAAATGTCGAGCGTACGAGGCCGCCAGGTGTGCGACTTCAGCTTTACGCTCACAACCTGACCAGGTGAGGGCGATGTCTTCCTACAGAAAGGGTAAGAAGCAGCAAGGTAACCCCACCCCTCACCCTCCAGCTACACCTTCAGCAGCAGCTTTGTGTAACAGCTGTGCGAGACAGCATAATGCCTCCCAGTGCCCAGCTGCTCAAAGCGTGTGCAGAAGTTGTGACCGCCAGGGTCACTGGGCTTACACAGTCAAGTGCCCTGCTAGCAAAGTTCAGTGCAGACTTTGTGGTCGTGTGGGCCATTATGACAAATGTTGTCGTAAGAAGACACATAAAGGACACCACCTAGGATCCAAGAAGTCATCCTCAGGTAGTGCTGGCGCGCCCCCTCCTTCTGGCAAGCATCAAGCCGCTGTGTCCAGTCGTTCCTGCCGTCGTGTACATTGTTCCACAGACACGACGCCCCAGCACATTAATGTCGTCATTTCTTACGGTAACTCGTCATCCAGTCTTCAGATGTTACCTGACACCGGTGCTGACGTCTCAGTAATTGGTCCACAACACTTAGCAAGTTTGGGAATACCCCGGAGCAACCTACAGCCCCCTCCTCAGACAACGAAACTGACAGCTGATGGTTCCAAGATGGCTCCAGCTTTGGGATCTTTCTGGGCTACTCTTACCTTTGGTAAGCAGTCTTGCTCAGCCCGGATTGATGTTCATGATGGTATCCCGACTCCGCTTTTATCATATGGCCATTGTCAAGAGTTGGCCATTATTTCCAAGGAATTCCCTAAACCTATTTTAATGGTCACCCATGTCAACAGGTTGAAGTAATTCCCTATCTCTACTAACACGTCCCCTTCTGATGCAAGAGCTTACCTTCTCAAGGAGTTTGCTGACGTGTTGGTTACGAAGAAATCTTTAGGATCCACACCACTCAAGCCGATGGTGGGCCCACCTATGAAGATTCATCTTAAGGATGGTGCTACACCTTTTGCCATCTACACCCCTCGTTTGATTCCTCACGCCTACAAGGAGCTAGTCAGACAAGAGCTTGACTCCATGGTTGCTCAGGGAATCATCAAGCCGGCCGGAGACGAACCTTCACCTTGGTGCCACCCTCTCGTCCCCGTCGCCAAACCTCGTGGTGGAGTACGGATCACCACCGATCTGTCAAAACTTAACCAACAAGTTTCCCGTCCAGCCCACCCTTCACCCACACCCTTCGCAGCTGTTCGAAATGTGGACCCGAAGGCGAAGTTTTTTACAACGATGGACGCCTTATGTGGTTATTGGCAAATCGAGTTGGCCGAAGAAGACCAGCATTTGACTACATTCATCACACCATATGGGAGATATCAGTATTGCAGAGGCCCCATGGGATTTGCCGCTACGGGTGATGCATTCTGTCAACGTGGTGACGCGGACCTTCAAGGAGTCACGAATTGTGTCAAAGTGGTTGATGATATATTACTCCATGACGAAGACTACTGTGCCCACCTCTCCCGGATATACGAAGTTCTCACCAGATGTCGAAAGTACGGGATTACCCTCAACGCTGACAAGTTTGTAGTCGCCGCACCATCAGTGAAATTCTGTGGGTACACTCTCTCAGCATCAGGTATCGCAGCTGACCCGGAGAAGTTAAGTGGAATCAGGGATTTTCCAACCCCTGCCAACCTGACAGACCTCCATTCTTTTTTGGGTCTGGTCAATCAGCTGGCTGAATTTACACCTGACATCTCCGCCGCAGCCCAGCCGTTACGCCCCCTGCTGAGCCCCAGGAGGACATTCCTGTGGACCCCAGATCATCAAGAGGCCTTCCAGCGAGTCAAGCAGGCCCTCTTAAGTCCACCTGAGTCCCACTTACCCTGACCTCTCTCTACTGGCGAAACCCTCCCCTTTGGAGTGACGATTTCTCTCTCCAGGGAAACAGACAACGTGATTACCCCCGCTCGAGACAAGTGTACTCTGTCACGACTGTACAGGTAGTCGTTGTCGTTGAACGGTCGCCAGTTATCAATGAATGCCCAACCTTTGATTGCACAATGTTTTTCCAGTAGGCAATTTATAGCAATTGCCCTGGACAGCCATTCACCATCAACTCCTCTTCTATGCAAGACATCATATGCTATCGGGATCCCTTCCCTAGCGCCTCCTTATACCTCCTGAAAAGTTCCTCACTCCTAACCTTTCCTATGTCGTTACCTCCTACACTAAGACACACTACTGAATTGGTACCCTCTCCTGACAAAACCCAATACATCCTCTCAGCTACATGTCGTATCCCAGCCCCAGGAAAACACACCCTAGTCCGACGTTTCCTATCTCTTTCACAAAAAGTACTATCTAAGAATCTCACCTGGCTGTCCCCAGCTACCACGAGCTCACCACACCGCCCTGCCCCTTCTTTTCCTCGCCAGCTTCCTCTAACACTTGGTAGGGGTTACTGCACTCTACACCCTGGTCAGATTTCTTGAGTCTGACCTTAGTCCCCTTGGAGACAACCACTCTCCACCCTTGCTCCTACTGACCCTCCTCTCTAGGTGTCCTGCTTGGCAGGACACACACCTGAAGGAGTTCAGTCTTGTGGGCTTCGTTCTCCTCCGTTAAAACGTCCATCTCTCTCCGCAACTGCTCCAGCTGACTTAACAGAGTGGCTGGAGTCGTCTCTCCCCACACACCGTCCCTCTTCCCCCACAACACAACGGCCCATGGTGGCCATTTTCTATGGTCACCAACACGAGCACACAGGGGCACGTCCTTCTCCAAGCTAAGTCAGGTCGGTACCTAATGGAACAATGTATCTAATTGGTCCCTCTTTTAATGGAACCATGTATTCAATAAGCCCCAGACATAATGGAACCCTGTATTTAATAGGCCCCAGAACAGATGCAACCCTTTATCTTTTGGGCCACAAACCTAACATATAACATCATCCATCATCACTACATATAGCACCACCCATCATCACTACATATAACACCATCCATCATCACTACAGATCGGTAAAGTAGTTTCCGAGATTCTAGTGCGGACACACAACAAACACACCCACCCACAAACAGACATACTTCTTTGTTTTATATATATATATAGATTAAACAACTTGGCTTTCATCACGGGAACTATTGTAATGAGGCAATCAGAGCTGTCGGTCACAAGTGCATACCTGTTGTTGTGTATTTGTTTATGGCAGCAGGGTACCAGCTTACCTGACGTGATGTTTGGGGAGTAAGGGGGGGGATGAGGGGAGAAAGGCTAATATAAGGGGAGGGAAGGTGAGGGGAGGGAGGTAGGCTGAGGGGAGGGAGGTAGGCTATGGGGAGGGAGGGAGGCTGAGGCGAGGGAGAAGGGGAGGGATGGGTGTGTGGAATGTAACTATATTTACTGTTATTATTTTCTCTTAACTCACATTGTTGTAGTGTTTAGTGTCACGTTAATATAAACATATGACTTGGTAACACTGGCGGTGGTGAGTCAGACAACAGAGCTTCACTATCATAGGAAACTGGGTCACATAGGCCTGGCAATCAGTCAAGGGCAAGCTGGATATATCACACTGTACACTTAACATTTTTTTACCGTTACATAAGGAGACAGTGTGACCAGAATTGTACTCAGTGCTGTGTTAGTGAGCTCAGTGCTGTGTTATAGAGGTCAGTACTGTGTTATAGAGGTCAGTACCGTGTTAGTGAGCTCAGTGCTGTGTTAGTGAGCTCAGTGCTGTGTTATAGAGGTCAGTTCTGTGTTAGTGAGCTCAGTGCTGTGTTAGTGAGCTCAGTGCTGTGTTAGTGAGCTCAGTACTGTGTTATAGAGGTCAGTACTGTGTTAGTGAGCTCAGTGCTGTGTTAGTGAGCTCAGTGCTGTGTTAGTGAGCTCAGTACTGTGTTAGTGAGCTCAGTACTGTGTTAGTGCTGTGTTATAGAGGTAGGTACTGTGTTAGTGAGCTCAGTGCTGTGTTAGTGAGCTCAGTGCTTTGTTATAGAGGTCAGTTCTGTGTTAGTGAGCTCAGTGCTGTGTTAGTGAGCTCAGTGCTGTGTTATAGAGGTCAGTACTGTGTTAGTGAGCTCAGTGCTGTGTTATAGAGGTCAGTATTGTGTTATTGAGCTCAGTGCTGTGTTATAGAGGTCAGTATTGTGTTAGTGAGCTCAGTGCTGTGTTATAGAGGTCGGTACTGTGTTTGTAGGTTCAGTGCTGTGTTAGTGAGCTCAGTGCTGTGTTATAGAGGTCGGTACTATGTTTGTAGGTTCAGTGCTGTGTTACGGTGATTAATCGTCTGGTAAAATAGGCTGGGGTGACTAATCTTCAGGTGATCCAGTAG
>NW_024744839.1:4485871-4528371 GCF_018991925.1 Homarus americanus
GGAGGGAAGAAACAAGAAGAGGAGGAAAAGGAGGAAGGAGATAGGACGAGAACACAGAAGAGTTCAGAAAAAATAGGCAGACACAATAAACCCAGCGTAGAGGAGATAGGAAAAAATAAATAAACAATAATAACAAAAACTATGAAAAATATAACAATAAATATTAACGATGCCCAAATATATAAACAAGTAAAAGAAATAAATGATAATAAATGATAATACAAAATACAAAACCATAAATACACAAACAGTTAAGTACAGGTGAACCATGTATGTAATTTTAGTCCTGTATCGTAAATTAAGAACAACAAAATCAGAATAAATGGAACGAGAAAAAAAACACAGGTTCTAGAGAAAAAAATAAACACTAACAGTTACATTAGGTTGTGTAGACCCGAGTTTGATCACGTGAAGATTAGGCACCCTAGTTTTATTTTACCTGGTGATTAAAAAAAACACCTTGGGGGGGCTCGGTGAGGTGAGGTGAGATGAGGTGAGGTGAGGTGAGGTGAGGTGAGGTGAGGTGAGGTGAGGTGGAGGTGGAGGGGTTAGGTGGAGGTGGGAGGGAGGAGAGGTGAGGTAAGGTGAGGTGAGGTGAGGTGAGGTGAGGTGATGTGAGGTGAGATGAGGAGAGGAGAGGTGAGGTAAGCTGAAAAACTCTTACGAATATATAACCAAGAAATAACCAAGAGAAATAATAATAAAAACGCAGAAATCCCAAAAACAGAGTAAAAACAAAAAAGTAAAGACGTGATAAATGGAGAAAAATGTATTGAAGTATCTTGCTCTCTCAAGACCCGGATTTAAAACTCGCCGAATCTCACAAATTCTCGGAAAATCTCGAGAAAAGAGAAAAACCCCAAAGGAAAGTGAAAGAAAGTAAGATAAATAAGGAAAGACAGTAAGATAGAGAAGATAAATCAGACAGATAAAGAGTAGATAGAGAGTAGTAGACGAAGATAAACAATAGATAGATAGAAAGATAAAACGTAGACATACAGACAAAGAACTAGATAATCCTCACAACATAATGATATAATAAAATAAATAATGATAAATAATATAACAGAAGAACAGAGATAAGAGAAAATGCAATAAAACACGAAAAAACGAAAGAAAAATGAAAGAAAAAATAAAGAAAAAGAAAAAAAATGAATAAAAAAACTTTAAAATAGAGAAAAAAAAATTAAATAAATTATAAAAATAAATGCAATGTAAAAAAAGAAAGGAATGATAAGAAAAATGTAATAAAGGAGCGAAAAACAGAGAGAAAGAGAGAGATGAGGAGAATAAAAGTGTATCACGAAAGTAACCAGAGTTGTGGAGAAAGCCAGATATATTGTCAGGTCTTATGAAAGTACACCAAAACAAAAATAATAAGACTTTTCTTCGTAACAAAAAACACAAATATAACAAAAATATAACAAAAAATAGAAGAAAAAAACAATATACGATTCTAAAAAAAATCCATTGAAAAAAAATAAATAAATGAAAGAAATCGAAAAAAGCAAAAACAAAAACAAAATCCAATGAAAAAAATAAAATAAATTAATGAAAATAAACAAAAGAAGTAAAAAAGCCATAATATAAGAAACACATGAAAATAACAAGTAAATAAAACAGTATGAGCTTCAATGGAGTCAAGAAACGTGAACACGATTTACTTTTATACCATCTTGTTACTTGAAAGACTTTGTAGTGGTTCGTTTCGACTCACTTAAGTGGTTCTACATAGGTTCGAGTCTCCGTATCCAGCCAGCCAGCCAGCCACCAGACAGACAGACAGACACAGACAGACAGACAGCCAATACCTTCCCCCTCACAATATCATATGACCTTTAGTATACTGATAGATTGGTTGTGTGTGCGTGTGTGTGTGTGTGTGTGTGTGTGTGTGTGTGTGTGTGTCTGTGTGTGTGTGAGTCATCATCTCCCTGACCATCTATGTTTCCCCTTTTCAAAATATTTACATTATTTATTCGTCTTCTTAACCATTTCTTCTCTCTCTCTCAGTGTTCCTTCACAGTCAACACCCAGGACGTCTCAGAGCTCCTTCTCGCTTCTTGAGATTATACCAACCTTCTATTCTTCCTCCTCCTCCTCCTTCTTCTTCCTCCTCCTACTATTACTTCTTTCTTCTCTTCTTCCTTCTTTCTTTCTTCTTCTCCTACTTCTTCCTCCTCATCCTTATTCTTCCTCCCACTCCTTCCTCTTCCTCCTTCCTCCTTCCTCCTCCTTCTTCCTTGAGATAATAGTAACGTCTTCCTCACGTCTGATGGTGCCTCGTCTCCCCCCTTTTTTTTTTTTATCAGAGAATTGCCGCGAAATTTCAGACATTTAATCAGGATGTATCGTTTCCCCGCGTTGATGGTGTGTGTGTGTGTGTGTGTGTGTGTGTGTGTGAGTGAGTGGCCATGATAGAAGACACGAGAGAGAGAGAGAGAGAGATAGAGACAAGACGAGATTAAACGAAGTGAAAGTAGAGACAATAGAAAACAAGGAAAGAAAAGTATAAACAATAAAACAATAATAAACAAGACCACAATACGACCTTCCAGCCTCACAAGACAACTCTCCCTGCCTCAACCTCTCCTCCTATCACTCTGGCCCGATAAGAACGCGTCGTCACACCAGATAAGGACCTACATACATACGTCTCCAAGTATCTTCTTCTTTTTTTTCCTTTTACGAAGTGACATTAGGTTCTAAGGTCCTGTGGAAGGTCAAAGGAATAGGAATTTTTTGTCTTGAAGTGAACTGTAGCGTTTTGTTTGGTGTTTCTCCTTCTTACGTTTACTGAGGAGGAAGGGAGGGATCGATGTGCTGTCTTAGTGTGTTGGTCATGGGTCTCTCTCTCTCTCTCTCTCTCTCTCTCTCTCTCTCTCTCTCTCTCTCTCTCTCTCTTTTCTGCTTGACCTAAACCTCCGAACATAAAATATAGGATTTTAATTTCAGTTTCGGGTCAGCCTCTTCCTGCAGCAGACATCACTACTCCGTGATTATCGCATCAATGAAATTTTGAGGATGATTAAAGAACCGTTCAGTGGTTCAGTGTGAGTCATCGTCCGGGTTTATTCATGTTACTGAAATTTAGTTTAATTTAATTTATTTTATGGAGGTATTTCATCAATTGTTGCGATATTTATTCCCTCTCAATTTTATATAATGTACAGGTTTTCTCGGTCTATATTTGGGGATTTGTTCTTTAGGAAATATTTTACCTTATTAAAGAGTAAGTTTTGCCCCGCCCATATTTAAATATCGGTAAATATATTTAATTAACAAATATAATTTAAAATAATAATAAAAATAATTGCAACACACACAAAAATTATAGCTGAAATTCAGGTAATGTTCCCTTGCCACAGACGTCCCCACAAACTTGGAGTAAATTACCCCATTGGAGTTAGAGCACATTTTTAGGCAGGTAATTGGGTAGTCTGCCAAAAAATATAAGGAAATATAAAACATAGCACAAATAAAAGAAACGGCAGCTCTGTTATTACTTCATGATTCAGGTAGTTAACCTTTTTAACTGAAACCAGAGCTGCAGGAACAATAAAACTTGTTCTGAACTGTAAATATGCTCCCTGAAATTTTATGACTGCTGCAGTTTATGATCCTGGGAGTTATTTTGGCATCAAGTGAGGGGAGGTCATTACGAAGGCTGCCAGGTGATAATGGTGCAATGACCCAAAAAGTTTGTGAACCAGTCAGCAGAAACTACTTCACTCAGCATGTGATCACCAGCAACACCTCCACAACAGTCACCTTCTTGTACCTCCCTCCACCTCTTATGATCTCTTGCCAGACTTAATAAAGGGGATGACCAACCTTGAAAGGCTAGGTTAAGTGAATGTCCCACAAACCAGAGAGAGCTGCCAAGTATTAACAAGTGAAGCAGGTGAAGCCATGAGGGTGAGGTATTATGATATCCACCAACAATTCTCGTTACAAACAGTATGAACCAACACTCGGACAAACGGAACACCCTTACTACCATAAATAGTATTTTACAAATTTAAAATGTTTTTACAAATTTAAAATTCCCTCATTTTTATTTTGCTTAAATTCAAAATTCCGTAACACCGAGCTCCATGTAACGTAACGTGACATTTGTACCCTGATTTTACAGTTACAGTATTTTAAATGAATTATAACATTAAAAAACACCCTATTATAATTCTTCTCTCCGCCAGGCTCCTCAACACCCCCCCCCCCACGTCTCTCACCACCACGTCCCTTCACCTTAACTTTGGTCTTCCTCTTGATCTCCTCCCTCTGATGGGCTCATTCCCGGCTCTTATGGTCGCCTCCCTTCCCACATGACTGATCCTTGTTCTCTCATCTTATTGCTATACTTGTCACTCCTACTGGTACTCTGATGGCCTCGTTACTGAACCACTCCCTTAATAACACACACACACACACACACACACACACACACTATATCTCTTCTCTTACAGTACGCTGCCTCCTTCCCACACACAGGAGAGAAGCAAAGATAAAAGTCAATAGTAATCTAGTCTGGAATTTCAGTACTATGTAAGTCTTACGGTAATTTATGCTGATGGTTTAATGTATTTGGGTGAGTGAACGGGCACAGGGTGGGTCTCTCTCCATCAGGCAACACAACGTATATATTGCTGCCAGTCTCCACCACTCATCTGTTGACTTCTCTCAAGCATCAGTGCCTTAAATCAACATGGAACAACGCAGCAATGATCCAGGCAGAACACCACATAAAAATACTAACTAAAAAAAAAGGCGCATTTATTGGCTCATATTCAATATTTGGTGAATGGCGCATCGACTCGGGAAGTTTCTAGGAATTTCGTGGTGATGGTAGGGTAGTGTGTAGGTATTCCTCTTCACCTTCCCTCGGGCGAGACTATATATTTTACTGTATATACTACATACAGTACATACGATATTATTCAGTGTTACGGAGAGAGAGAGAGAGAGAGAGAGAGAGAAAATATGCCCAGTGTATTTTTATAGTTAGTGAAATATGGTGGGAGGAATACGTAGAGTTATGGCAGCGTTTTAACCTAACCTGAAGTAATTTATGGACTTACTGTTTTCAATGTATTTCGATATTTTTTATTTATTTAATTTTTTTTTTGGGGGTGGGGGAGAGTTTGTGATAAATAACACCTATAATGTGAAGATTAATAACGAATATTTGCTTATATTACCCAAATAATAAAATAAATAAATAAATAAATAAAAAAATGTAAATAAGGTACCAGAAGTAAGTACAAGAAATCACAACAACTGAAGTACAGGTAAAGTGAGGTTAATGAGATATATTATTACCTGTGTGGAAATGTTGACTTTGCTTTATTCACTCCAGTTTATTCCTCCCCTCACTCACCCTCTCATCTACCCACCTCCCCTACCCTCTCACCCACCACTCGCCCTCTCTTCACTCTCTCACCCACCCTCTCCCCAATCACCTCATCCACCGTCTCCTCCCCTTCCATCCAGCACCTCTCACAGCGCCACCCTTCTGTTCCACCTCCTCTCCTTACTCTTCCACCACCCTCATCTTCCTCCTACTCCTCCTTCACTCCAAGCACCCTCCTCTTCCACTCCCCCTCCTTCTCTTCCAACACCCTCCTTTTCCACCTCTCCCAGAAACTCCCCCCTTTCCTCCCTTCCCACACCAGTTGCACCAAACGATCATCTACGCCTTAGTATTGATATATATATTTTTTTTATATCTTGAAGTAACAATCATATTCTTTCCTCCTTTGCCCCAAGTAGTGATTCAATTTCTATCTCTAATTACCCAATAGGCCATCCCTCAGGGCAGCGGGGAATATTCGTGAGGGGAATATTCGTGAGGGGAATATTCGTGAGGGGAATATTCGTGTGGGGAATATTCGTGTGGGGAATATTCGTGTGGGGAATATTCGTGTGGGGAATATTCGTGTGGGGAATATTCGTGTGGGGAATATTCGTGTGGGGAATATTCAGAGGAATATTCGTGAGGAATATTCGTGGGGAATATTTCCGTGAGGGGAATATTCGTGTGGGGAATATTCGTGTGGGGAATAATCGTGAGGGGAATATTCGTGAGGAGAATATTCGTGTGGGGAATATTCGTGTGGGGAATATTCGTGTGGGGAATATTCGTGAGGGGAATATTCGTGAGGGGAATACTCGTAACTTGAATATATACAGACATTTTCACAGGTACAATATAACTCAGGAGGAAACGTAGAAATGAATTGTTACAAACGATGAGAGGGGGAAATATACACACACACACATACATACATACATACATACATAACATACAAAAATACTTATACATACATATATACACTCACCTGATCTCTCTCTCTCTCTCTCTCTCTCTCTCTCTCTCTCTCTCTCTCTCTCTCACACACACACACTCATACAGTTGAACAGTATTACAGGTTTAACTTTCCTAACTTCTGGTGTGTACAATAATTATAGGTGTCATAATTACCATCGTATAATACCCACCATGTCCCAATTATATCACTGCATTATCCCTTATCCTCGACACCGGTACAGTTATAGACCTTCTGTCTTTAGTTATGTTCACTATCATTAAAACCACGACTTTGGGTTATATTATTATCCCTTAAATTATAGTATTCACCGCCCCTTAAACCCTAACCCCTAAAAACCCTAACCCTTAAAAACCCTAAAATGACCATATACACTGGCCCCTTAAACCTGACCTTTACTGACCTTTCAATAAGCTATTTTCTCTGGCAATTTACCATTAACCATAACCAGTAATGACCTTAAAGTAGCCACGGTCACTGGTTAAAGGGAGGTGTCAGTCTGGTGGTACAATAGTGAACCAGTGAATAGGAAATAAACACTGGTTAGTTTTTATTGAAGTCTTCGGTATGGATTGCACAGCTGACTGGCTCACTCGTTTATTCATTCACTGAGTTATTGACTGACTGACTGACTGACTGACTGACTGACTGACTGACTCTTTCGTTCCCTGACTCCAAGAAAAAGAAAGAGAAGAGAAGACAGACACAATTCTGATCTACGTGAACAAATAACTCTCTCAGTTACCCTCAGGACCCCGGGTCAGGACACAGACGGTCAGCACTTTACACCGTGTTATGAGGAAAGTTGTACCCCACCATGATCAGCACCTCAGGCGACGACCACATGAGTCCACAACCTTACCTGGAAACCAATCACAGAAGTTAGATGTAGATTACTTTTTGAAAATTTCCAATTATGTCGAAGGTGAGGTGAGGCATCTGGTGTATTGTGTGTGTGTGTGTGTGTGTGTGTGTGTGTGTGTGTGTGTGTGTGTGTGTGTGTGTGTGTGTAAAATTCCTTAACTGGACGACGGATTGTGCACCTGGC
Source organism: Homarus americanus (assembly GCF_018991925.1). Taxonomy (NCBI): domain Eukaryota; kingdom Metazoa; phylum Arthropoda; class Malacostraca; order Decapoda; family Nephropidae; genus Homarus; species Homarus americanus. The sequence goes on from NW_024744839.1 coordinate 4,493,246, forward strand.
CAAAATGTATTTATGTTAGGTGACCTGAACTTAAAGGCTGTGAAAATCCCAAAGATGCTGTTGACGCCATTATCGGGGTAAAGAATGTTTATACAAAGATCATACTGTATGTAAATGAATCTATATCATAAATCTAATATCTTACTGTTAAATATAATTGTCTCGTTCAGCAGAAATTCTCCACATAAAGCGGTAAGCACAGGTGAGTGGCTCCTGGCAACAGAGGTACAGCAATTGACGAGCGATTAAATCAGAAAATCACCCAAGTTTGCCGCCATAATATTCACCGTTTTCATCCAATTAGTGAACTCTGGTGGACACGAATGACCGCGTGGACCAATCAGCTCACAGTTCAAGGTAGTGAAGGACCATTAAGCTGAGAATGGAACGGGAATATTTATAATATGTTATTAAGATTTGACCGAGTTTCTTTGTCAATGCTGCTGCCTGTGTGAGATTTTGTGCATTATGGCATTATTATCGTTCATGGATGGTAGTACAAGCACACACACACACACACACACACACACACACACACACACACACACACACACACACCGTTGAGAAGCAGGTGAGAGAACCCTGGGACCTCCTTGACGCTGGTCCACTACCTCATGTAGAAGATACTCCCCCCCCACCTCCAAGTAAACACCTCCACCTCCAAGATATACCTCCACCTTTAAATTATACCTCCACCTTCAAGATATACCCCCACCTCCAAGAAAACACCTCCACCTCCAAGAAAAACACCTCATCCTCCAACACCTCAACCTTCAAGAAACAACTAGACCATCGAACTCTAAAAATGACCAAAACAGATTCCTCGACCTCGCAAGAATTTCCTCGAGTATCAAGTAAAACGGCTGAGGTTAGGTGGAAGGAAGCGTGGTGGTGGTGGCAAGCCAGTTACTCCCGGGGAAGCTGTCAGGTCCCCAGTATTTACAGTGTGACGGTAATATTCGTTGTGGCAGCACCAGGCCGCCCCCCCAAGAGTCCCACCAGTGAGGTAAATTATCCACACTGTATTATATCGTAAGTCAGCCAAAGAGAACGGCCAAAAAGGCGATGAAAGTCACCATAGTATCGCTGGGGAGGAGGGAGGGAATTTATTGATAAGACACACACACACACACACACACACACACACACAGTTATCTACACCAAACAGAGGGAAATGAAAGAGGGCGATAGAACAGGAGAAACTGCATAATAAGATGAAAATGAGAATATGTACAGATATTAAAGACGGGAGAAATGTCAATAGACTCCTTCCCTTGACACCATGAGAGAGAGAGAGAGAGAGAGAGAGAGAGAGAGAGAGAGAGAGAGAGAGAGAGAGAGAGAGAGAGAGAGAGAGAGAGAGATGATAAAGACAAATAATACAATGACTGCCTTGTAAATAACACACAAAGGAATTCAATACAAATGAGATGATGTAAATGAGGAACACAGAATGAAGATATTGGTCTCTCGAATGTTTTTGTAAATAAGCAAAAAAAGTGTAAATGTAAATAAGTAAATGTGTGAAAATTAATAAAATTATAAATATCCTGTAAATGAAACTGTGGATCTGTAAATGTAAATCGTAAATAAGATAAAGGGATTTATGTGTACGATGATAAATGAATAAACGGTAAATAAAAGAAATATAAATGTAAGTTAAAAATAATGTAAATAACTGAGAAACTAGCATACTGTAAACAAAAATTAAGTGTAAAAAAATGAACTGTAAAAAATCTTGAATTCTGGAAGACGTGAAATATGTTGAATGTTGGGAAGTTTGTTTGTTTGTTTGCCATGATTGTGTTTGTTTACTTTGACGCTGAGAAGAGAGTAAATATATAATGAGATGAGATGTGTGTGTGTGTGTGTGTGTGTGTGTGTGTGTGTGTGTGTGTGGGAGTATGTGTGTGTGTGTGTGTGTGTGAGTGTGTGTGTGTGTGTGTGAGTGTGTGTGTGTGTGTGTGAGTGTGTGTGTGTGTGTGTGTGTGTGTGTGTGTGTGTGTGTGTGTGTGTGTGTGTGTGTGTGTGTGTGTGTGGGAGGAGTGTGTGTGTGTGTGTGTGTGTGTGTGTGTGTGTGTGTGTGTGTGTGTGTGTGTGTGTGTGTGTGTGAGTGAGTGAGTGTGTGTGTGTGTGTGAGTGAGTGAGTGTGTGTGTGTGTGTGTGTGTGAGTGTGTGTGTGTGTGTGTGTGTGTGAGGAGTGTGTGTGTGTGTGTGTGTGTGTGTGTGAGTGGAGTGTGTGTGTGTGTGTGTGTGTGAGTGTGTGTGTGTGTGTGTGTGTGTGTGTGTGTGAGTGTGTGTGTGTGTGTGTGTGTGTGTGTGTGTGTGTGTGTATCGATGTGTTTGCCTTACAGGTGAGGTAATCAGTTGGGCGGTGTGCACAGATGAGAGGTGAGGCATAAATTATCCTCAACACTCCAGTAACTTAGTGAGGTGAGGCTGCCTAAGACTCAGTAGGAGAAGGTGTAGATATATTATAGGTTAAATTAATACTTTACCCTAACCTAACCAAACCCCAACGTAACCTAACCTTAACCTAACCTAATCACAACGTATCACCGAAACTCATCATGACTCCTCGAACTTGCCGTAATTCATCGTAACTCACAGCTTCGTGACAAGACTCCACTAATGAGGTACCCGGGGACCTCGCACGACAACGAGGGTGTTAGGCTGATGAGGTACTGTGAGGTAGTTGAAAAGGAGGAGGTATGAAATTAGTTATGGATTCAGCAGGTGAGAGACGACCAGGTATAATTAATTAGTTAGGGTTCTTAATGGTGCATTACGAAACTTCACGCCATTAATTAGCTCAGGCTCGACTCCTGGTTGTGAGGCGTCATGAGGCGTTGAATCACTACAAAGTAACTGAGAGATGTTACATAGGTAAATAACTAACTGGACTTCTCAAATTTGTTGTATAATCTACCTGTGGTTAATTAGGTCAGGCTAAAATATTAAATTAGTTGTCAGGTATATAATGAGTTTAATTAATCTACCTGGGTGTTTCTCTGGTACTCTCAGGTAGGGCGATGTCTCGTTAGGGGCAGTGCGGATATAGCATACTGTAGGGTATAACTTTTACTGAATACCAGGAAGAGATGGGACTGGCAATGTACCCAACCGCATTCACTCCCCAAACTGTATATTTAGGTACCTAGTCAAAGGATGGTTGGATGGGCAGAAAAAATGGAGGATAGTGGAGGATGGAGGGTAGTGGAGAGGATGGAGGATAGTGGAGGATGGAGGGTAGTGGAGAGGATGGAGGGTAGTGGAGAGGATGGAGGGTAGTGGAGAGGATGGAGGGTAGTGGAGAGGATGGAGGATAGTGGAGGATGGAGGGTAGTGGAGAGGATGGAGGGTAGTGGAGAGGATGGAGGGTAGTGGAGAGGATGGAGGGTAGTGGAGAGGATGGAGGGTAGTGGAGAGGATGGAGGGTAGTGGAGAGGATGGAGGGTAGTGGAGCAAACAGAAACATCGACCCATTATTTGTCCACCAGCTGACACGATATTACCTCACTGAGACCGAGAAAAAAATTTGGACGGTTTATTTTCCTCCTGCCTTCCTTCCTTCCTTCCTTCCTTCCTTCCTTCCTTCCTTCCTTACCCACCTCCTTCGTCTCTCTTTATCTCTCCCATTCGTTACCTCCTCCTTCCTTCATCTCTCCTTCTCCTCTTTCCCTTTCTCCATACTTCCCTTCCTCTTCCTCTGTCTCCCTCCTCATCCACCCTCCCTTCTTCACTCTTCATCTTCTCCCCCTCTCTTGGCCTCCCTCCTAATTTCTGTTACTCCTTATCCTCCATCCTTATCTCCATCCTTTATCCCCCTTCCTACCTCTTTCATCCTTTTCTCCTCTCTTCCCGTCTCCCCTCCTTCTATCCCTCACTCCTCTTCCTTCCCTCTTTCTTTCTCTCCCTCCTTCACCTCCTCACCCTCTCCAATCCTCCCCTTCTCACCCTCCCCCCCACTTGTGTTTTTGGTCCATATTAGACCCGTAAAATATTCTTGTGTTTGGTTATGATTTTTGAGAGAGACAGAGAGAGAGAGAGAGAGAGAGAGAGAGAGAGAGAGAGAGAGAGAGGAGAAAAAAAGACAATAAAATAAGGAAATGAAATAAAACTAAACAAAAGCAAAAAAAAAAAAACTAATACAAGAAAAAATTGAAAGAAAAATGAAAGAAAGAAAGAAAGAGATTTAACTCGATCCAATTACTCAGGACAAATCTACATAAATGTCTAGGATGAGTCATGTGTTCACTTCACAGTCAGGTAGTAAAACACTTTACTTCAGTCTGTCCTCAATAACGTGATATTTATGGTAACTTTGTGTGTGTGTGTGTGTGTGTGTGTGTGTGTGTGTGTGTGTGTTAGATCACGACAACTCGAAGAAACAAACACCAGTAAAAAAAACAAAAGAAAAAAAGGTACGATAAAACAAAAGATAAAAAACAATAGTAAAACAAGAAAAAAACAATAAAATAAAAATCAAATCAGGTAAAGTTTAGCAGAGGCGACTGACGATGAGAGTAGTAGCCCCTCTCCTACCCTCCCTCCTCCTTCCTTCCCCTCCTCCTACCCCCTACCCTCCGACCCCTCCGCCCCTTCCTACCCTCCCCACTCGCTCCCTCCTGATACCTTTCTGCCTCCTTCTTTACCTCCTTGCTTCCTCTTCCCTCCCTCCCTCCCTCTCTCTCCCTCTGCCAGCCTCTCCCTCCCCCCTTGCCTCCCTCTTCTACCCGCACCCTCCTTCCCTCCCTCCCTCCATTATAAACCAACCCCCTGAAGCTCTCCCATATGGCCCATACACAAGATGGCGGTGATCTCAGCAGTTGGCCTCGATGGCACAACTTCAGATCTTACGACAACGATAACAACAGAAACCCGGCAGCTTATGACCACGGGTAAGGACTCTAGGACTCAAGAGACTGTTCCTCCGACGATAAGAAGAGTCCTACTTGAGCCTATGAGTTGAGTCTTTGATGGGAGGAAAGTTGTGTTTGAGTTTTATCCGGCAAGCGTAATAGGGTCACTTAGGGTCACTTTAGGTCACGGATGATGGAGGCTGAGGAGGCATTACTAATAATCTTCACCCCTGTAGGAGGAGGGAGGGTGTGGGTGAAGGTTGGGTGTGTGGGTGAAGGCGCTGAAGGCGTGGATGAGGGTGTTGGAAGCATGGGTGAGGGGGCGGAAGGCCTGAATGAGGGGGCTGAAGGCGTGAGAGAGAGAGAGAGAGAGAGAGAGAGAGAGAGAGAGAGAGAGAGAGAGAGAGGAATATTTCCACTGCACCAATTTTCTCCATCAAGGATTCATACACCTTTCTAACACACTAACTTTCTACCTGGTCCTCGAAACACCTATGAATCTCTCATAACGAACCACCGAGACTCGAGGACGAACCACTAAACCTCAAGAACGAACCACCGAGACTCGAGAACGAACCAACAAGACTCGAGGACAAACCAACAAGACTCGAGGACGAACCAACAAGACTCGAGGACGAACCACTAGAATTCCAATTACAGATTCCGTCGCTCAAGGGGGACCATAGATCACTTTACCCTACTGAATAATCATGGCGGGAATCGTGGAGTAGGAATCTTGAGAGACTAGGAATATAGTTAGAGTTTGGAATCACCATTGAACACTGATGCTACGTGTTACAATTAGTGGATCCTTCGTTAATCAAAGGTGGCTTGGCGGTAAACAGTGAATAGGAGGAAGAAAGCCAGTCTATGAAGCCAGGGTGATTTGAATGGTAACATCTCTTCATAATATTTAAAGTCCACTGTCAGTCTTATTTTTCTGGGCCACCATTTGAGAAGTCGATTAAACCTGTCAAGCCAGTTCAATAATCTAAAATCATTCACACCAGCTAATTCTAGTAAGCCAATTACGCCGGTGAAGTCAGCTAAGCCGGTTAACTCACCCAAGTCACTTAAGTCAGCTAAAACATTCAAGCCAATTAAATTTGTTAAGTCAGCTAAACTAGTCAGGCCATCCAAGCCAGGTAAGACAACTAAACCATTTAAACCAGGCAAGCCATCTAAGCCAGGTAAGCCAACTAAACCAGATAAGCCAATTAAACCAGATAAGCCAATTAAACCAGATAAGCCAACTAAGCCAAGTAGGTCAAATAAGCCAAGTCCACCGATCAAGCCCTCCCAGCTCACATACATAGGGACAATACATACCAGTTAATTAAGGCCCAACTACCGTAAGATAAGCAATTGACACGGGGTTAATCTCTCCCTAATTCCTCGAAGATTAACACTGGTGATTAATAACGAGATGGCTGTGCTGTGATTACCTTACGAGGGTCAACGAGTCCAGGTGATAAATAGTTTCATACGTGTTAGTTATTGTTTGTATTTTTTATTAAGTATTGTGAATTTGATGACGATTGAAGTGTAATTTCTTTTGTGAACTGTGTCGTGAGTAGTGTGTGAATTGTGTGGTGATTGAGGTGTGCAAATTGTGTAAATTGTGTAAATCGTAATAGGAGTGAGGTGTGTAAATTGTTTTGACTTGATTAACATTTTGTAAATTTGGGATTGATTGTGTAAATTGTGTAAAACTGTAATAGCGTGTAAAATGATTAAATTGCGTGAACATGTTTGAATTGTGAGAAGTGTGTAAATTCTATGAACTTTGAATAAATTGTTTAATGAATATAAATGCAGTAAATTGTTCAAACTGTGTAACACAATATCCAAACATGTGATAATATTTTACGTAAACTAATAAACTTCGCATATCGAGCCAAATTCGGTCAGCTACGCATATTTACGCACATGTGTGTAAAATTGTGCAAAAACGTGTAAATAACGTTAATTGCATAAACACTGCATCATCAGTTACCGTGGTCCTGCTCTCAGTGTTGTCATCGAGAATTACCTGTTGATGACATAATGCCAGCGCCGACACACTGTTTACCGCTCCGCTAATTAATGGCTCCCGCTGCTGCAATGTGTTGACACAGAACGCTTTTATCGAGACCTAAACATTTACACCTAATCAGAGGCGATGCAACGTTGTGTGAGTGCGTGCGTGCGTGCATGTGAGCGTGCATTTGTGAGTGTGTGGAAGCGGGGAGGGAGTGCCGTGCCAGTACCAATCTAGACGAAGGGGTGGACAACTGACACCTAGTAGGAACAAAGGTGTAGGCAGCTTCCATTATTGAACTTCAGTGTGCAGATGACCTCACCCTTGTCGCTCACATCGAACACCTACAGGAGATCCTGAACCCCCACAGTGACACTTGTGCATACATCGACCTTAAGCTGCACACGTTTGTTATGTGTGTGTGTGTGTGTGTGTGTGTGTGTGTGTGTGTGTGTGAAAGAGAGAGAGAGAGAGTTTATTGTAACAAAGTGGAGCTTTGTGGAATATAAATTGTTGTTTATTTCATGTAACCTAACCTACCCACACAAACCAGTGATACTGAACCGTTTCTAAATATTCAGAATTTAATTACCGTCAACAGCAGCAACATACGAGGTCTTATTCTTTACAACATGGCAGCTGTGCAAACAATCAAGGTTTGGAATTAAAGCTTGAAATATTTATACATATATCAGCGAAAGACTTACGAGAGAGAGAGAGAGAGAGAGAGAGAGAGAGAGAGAGAGAGAGAGAGAGAGAGAACAGTACCTAGTGACCTGCTGTAGTAACCCTATGAGTGAGTGAGGGAGGCCGCCACTGTAGATAACCCTCATACACACTAAGGCGCCAACTTACGATGGCCGTTAGGACGTCTGCCATATATAACAACAGAGGCAATCTCGCTCCAACAGACCTTGCAGCTTACCACTTTCTGTGATTTGTTGAGACACCGAGCTTGAGTATACCAATGTAACACCTATTTTTTTTCTTTTGTATTGTTTTTTCTTCACTTATTGCCTACGTCTTTTATTACCTTTATTATTATCTTATTCTATTTTTCTATTATATTTTTTGTATTTATCATCAGTATTATACAATCATATTTATCAACACTATAACATCATATTGTGAAGGTACATAACCACAACCTCTCACAACTAACTACAACACTACACTTCTAACTACAACAACACACTCCTAACTACAACACCACACTCCTAACTACAACACCACATTCCTAACTACAACACCACACTCCTAACTACAACACCACACTCCTAACTACAACACTACATTCCTAACTACAACACCGCACTCCTAACTACATCTCTGCAAAAATAACACATCTCCAAAAATCCTTCAACAATACCTAAATCAATTTCTAATTCTAAATAACTTTCCTTTATAATCTATTCAAAGGTAATTTATTCTATCTGATGTTCACTTGGACAACTTATTAATAGGTAATCAAGGTAATTTCCTTGGCTACTCTCAATGCCGTAAGTCAATATAGGTTTCTTTCTTATAACCACGGATATGAGGGTGGGTTAATATACAGTGTAAGTGCCAAGGTGCCAACTCAGTGATTAAATGGCTTCTTTGTTTATTATTATTATTATTATTATATTATTTCATGTCTGATATTCTGTTTGTATATCTCTGTCATTATTATTTTTATTATTATTTTATTTTATTGTTGTTATTTTTTTTTTTATTTTTTCTCGTCTATATTTATTCATTACTATCATTATCACTATTATTTCTTTTCCCTATATAAATTTTCTTCTTGTCCCTCATATATAAATAATTTAATTTCCCTATGGTTGAAATACCATATAATTAACCAACAGCTATACAATGATGTGTTTATATAGACGTCCATGCCTTACTTAATCGGCCTACAGTAACATACCCATTTAGCCTTAGAGAGACTATAGTGGTCATTAGGCTTCGCCTCAGCCCTTAGTCTGGATTAGAGGCGAGGAGAGAGGAAGGGAGGGTAAGAGAGATAAGAAGGAAGGAGAGAAAGAGGAAACCAGGGTGGAAGGAGGAAGGAAAATTGGAGAGAAGGAGACAGGAGGAGATGGAGGGTAGAAAGGAGGATGACGTGGGAGGAGAAGATGGGCGGGAGAGAGAGAGAGTGGAGGAGAAATGGGAGGGGGAAGGGAGAGGAGAGTAAAAGGCATGGAGACAGAGGATGAGGGGGGCCGACAGAGGATATGAGTAAAGGGAGGAGGAGAGAAAGGAAAATATGAAAGAGAATTATCTTCAGGCCCCAGGTATTACTCTGTCCTCTCACTCCCAGCACCCAAACACAACATCCCAGACAAAACCCACTAGAGGAAAAATGTTACTCGGGTATAATTAGGCGAATGTTGAATGTTCTCTCCTCTCACTATAGAACGGGAATGTGTGTCGAGTTCATATTCAGGTTCGAAACCACAAAGAGGTTCTGAATGTTAATTTTGAATACGATGTTGATATGAGAATGGTAAAGTCTCAATGTTATTTTGATGTTATTTTGCATGTATGAATCATTGAGAATTCTGGATTGATGTATAGGTTAGGTTAGGTTAGGTTAACTTCTGAGGGTATTGGCCGTGGACTTAAATAGATCGCGACACCCTCATTGGTTAGGTTAGGTTAGGTTAGGTTAGGTTACGTCCAGGTTATATCATAATTCGTATCGACCACAATGGCTGAATAAGTCCTTCACCTTCCTTCTTGACACCCAACACGAACCCTCCAACTAAGTTTTTCCATACGCCCTAATTGTTTTACCTCCACACGCCACCCACGCACTGTTCTATTAATTCACCACCTTTCCTCTCCCTGCTGCCACCCACGCCCCTTCCTCCTCTACCACCCCGCCCTTCCTCCTCTACCACCCACGCCCCTTCCTCCGCTACCACCCACGTCCCTCCTTCCCCTTTACCCCTTTGTCTATGTCTCTCCCTCTCCCTCCGACCACACACACACACAGTCCCTACGCCTCCTACAGAGTATGGCGTGGCCACCTCAGTTAGCTCAGAGTCATTAACCATTCTCTGGGAACCTGTTTATGACACCACTAACTACTGACACTCTCTCTCTCTCTCTCTCTCTCTCTCTCTCCTATGTCTGTATGTCTCTTTGGATTTCGTTCTTGGACTTTTTTTATGTCTCTTCCTCTCTTTGTCTCTTTCCCCTGTGTATCTCTCTCTTAGGATTCATACTCGTAGGATATACATACATAGGACTTCGCCTACAAGCTCGCGCCGTTACACTCGCAAGATTACATGTGTAGGATTCCAGTAGAGTCTTGGTCTTATTATCACAGGATGACTTTACCGATTCAACCCAGATATCGATGATAATCTTACGGATTCGAGTGGAGATCGCAGTAATCTCAGTCTTAATCCTTCTAAGACAGGCAATCCAATCTTACTTATTCGACTAGTGATACGCCTTCATGATGATTCGAACAAAAGTGCAAGCAGTACTTTACGAGTCATTAAAAAAAGTGATTCATTGTATTGATTAGATAAAAAAACAATACAATGAATCGACTAAATGTTACGAGACTTGACGAACTCGACAGCGACAGACTTCGTTATTGATGCTATCTAGAAGTGATCCATTTTCTTAAGTATCCCATCAAGATTGCAATTGCACTGGTTGATTGACCTTATTAATGACTGATCTAATATTGAAATACTCACGGTTGGCTGGTCTTATTAAAATCACTATACACAGTTCCTGGAGAGTTGCCCCTACGTTTAGTCTAATTTACTTCACACAGTTTAACAACATTTTGAGCTGTTTATAACAAGGTTGTCAATAAAGTCACCACCGCCGCCGCCGCCGCTGTGAAGATCATAATATAACAGACAGAGACAGACAGACAGACAGACAGACAGACAGACACAGACAGACAGACGAACAGCAGAATGCGATGGTAGTAGGTAGTAGGCAGCTACCAAACGGAAAGTACTACCGCCTGGGAAGATATTGGAAGCATAATGTCTTGTCTAATGGTAGACCCTGCTGCCATATGGCATCACAAAAGTTGTGACCAAGTCCCAGGTTGCTGATCTGACTTTCTGCCTCATTTACACACAATTACAGGGTCTCAATTGTTTCTCTTACTATTGACAACACAACATACAAATATTGATTTACTCATTTTTTTTTTCATTTATTGTATTTCTTTATTATTATCATTCTCATCATTATTAATTTATTTTATTTTCAATTTTAATATTTTATTATAAATTTTATTTATTATTATTATTATTATTATTATTATTATTATTATTATTTTATTATTAATTATTATTATTATTATTATTATTATTAATGTGTATTATTATTATTATTATTACATTTTCGTCCCAGGCTGATATTGGGTCAGTGACCTGTGTCCGGGTGGGCTAATCCCCGTAAAAAAAAAGAAAGAAAAAGACATTCATCGACCAATCCTCACCTTCGCTCCCGTGATACACAAAGTTAATAACAACAACAATAACTACTAAAATAACAATAAAAATAACACACTATCATAAAACATCTAAGTCACTACAAACAAACAAACAAACCACAAAAATATTCAAGGAAAATTCCTGTTTTTCTTTCTTTTTGAATATTTGGGGTAAGGGGATTATTTTGTTGTGTTTCCTTGGTCGAGTGTTTATTACCCATAATCCACCTGGCTCAGTGTGGTTGTGGAGGTGGTGGGTGGAGGTAAGGTAGGCAAGGAGGGGTGGAAGAGGAGGGTGGAAGAGGAGGGGTGGAAGAGAGGTGGGGGGTGGGAGGATTACAACAGGTACACACTCTTCAGTAATCCAGCCAGGATCGAGGTAGGAAAAGAGAGAGAGAGACTTTGTTATTTTCTCATTATTATACAACATTTATTATCACAGTTCACAGTTTAATTCAGAGCAAACTCAGCAAACAACAGTCCTAGCCCCCCACACACACACACAGTCGCATCAAAGAAAAATCCTCCTTGGTATTCCCAGTCACTACAGAGACTGGCGTTTAGTGACACTTGAGCTGAGGGTGAAGGTGGTGGTGGAGGAGGAGGTGATGTGAAGGGGACTGAAGGGGAGGAGAAGGAGGCATGGAGGAGGATGAAGAGGAGGAGGAGGAGGAGGAGGAGGAGGAGGAGGTGGTGTGGAGGAGGAACTAAGGGAGGAGCAGAAAACCTCATCATGTAGACATCAAATAACTTCTGCTGAGGGATTTTCCTGGTGGTGTGTGTGTGTGGTGTGTGTGTGTGTGTGTGTGTGTGTGTGTGTGTGTGTGTGTGTGTGTGTGTGTGTGTGCGAGGCAGGTCAATCTACGTAATATTAATTTTAATAATAATAAAAACATAACAAGTACAAAAACAACAATAATAATAATAATAATAATAATAATAATAATAATAATAATAAACATTGAGCTTTCGACAGCATATTCATGAAATCTACCTCCTGTAATTATAATATGATAATTACGTAAATTATGCAAATTAATCTGTTTTTGGGACACGTCATTAGGTTACTGTAACAGTAAACCTCTAAAATTATACAGTAAAATATAAACAAACAGACAGACACACACACACACTGCATCAAGACATCACCCTAAGCATCACCACCCTCAACCACCACCCTCATCACCACCACAACCACCACCCCTCCACCACCACCCAACCACCACCCCATCACCACCACAACCACCACCACCACCACCACCCCCAACCACCACCCTCAACAACAACCATCGTCATGCCACATCAAACAACTTTGATACATCGTCAACGTTGGAGTCATGGCACTTTGTTGGCAACTCGTCATGGCAACACACTTTTTGATGGTCATGGCAGTGGCATGGCTTGGCAGGGCATGGCAGGGATGGTCAGCTTTGGGTCGTTGGCAGGGCTTGGCACGTTGGCGTTTGGCTGATGGCTTTGGATGGGGATGGTCGTTTGAACACACACGACGAGAAGAGGAATAAAGGAGGAGAAAGAACGCAAACATATATCAATGGTAGATGAAGGACCTTTTTTTTACACAAGGAAGCAGACCAGACAGTAGGTAGACAGGAAACGTCTTATGCTCGTTAAATTCTCACCGACATACAAACGATTTTAACCCTTTTATAGCTTCTAATGGTGGTTTCCGCGTGTGTGTGTGTGTGTGTGTGTGTGTGTGTGTGTGTGTGTGCGTGCGTGTGGTGATTGAGTGGCGATGCAAGATAGCGCCAGGATATCACGTGATGACTTGCTCGACCAATAACGTCAGACCTACAATAGTTTGAGACCGATTTGGCCAATCTCATCTCTACTCTCTGGGTGCTGGGTGTGTGGGCGTGGAAACGTGAGAGGTAAGCCTGGGATGGACGAGGGAGGAGAGAAGAGAGGTATTTCTTGACCGGCTCTTTTTCTATGCTACAAACTACAGTATATATGGTAATAAAGACTACCACTTTGATGTCTACAGAGCCAACAAGAAGATTATCATATTGAAATTTTAATACTTTGAAAATAAAACATGACTTTATTAACATATATTCATTATACTTTTTGATGTAGTTTTGTAACTTTTTTCAGCACGAAGGTTTAGAATCGGAAAGATAATTTGTAATCACCATATACAAATAACCATATACATACATACATACATTACATACATTACATACATACATACATACATTACATACATTACATACATACATACATTACATACATACATACATACATACATACATACATACACAGACCGGGTCCACACACACACACTATTAAACACTTTATTCCTGCGTCCCTCAGCACGACCCACGACAATCCTCTAATCCTTGAATCTCAGAACAATCCTACGGCGTGTTTCTCTCTCTCTATCTCTCTATCTTTTTCCTGTCTTTCTCCCTCTCTCTCTCTTTCTCTCCGCACCTTTCACCTTTCACTACAGTCTCTCTCTCTCTCTCTCTCTCTCCTCCTAAGATTAACGAGAATAGCACAGATAACTTTCTTTTAGTAAGCACAAGTCATCGCCCTGTACTCGGCTTCACTATGTACAGATCAACACTACTGTATGTTATTATATTTTGTTTCGTCTATTCTTGGTGTGTGTGTGTGTGTGTGTGTGTGTGTGTTTTACCCTCAGACAGTTACATACACAGCATCTCCTTCCCACCTCTTCTTAACCTAACTCTCCCCCACACCCTAACCTCCAACACACACACACACACACACACACACACACACACACACAGACCAGGTTTTCACTCACAATATTCAACATTCATCACCTCAAGTAGAGTCTGTTAAGGTAATATTTTCAGTGTCAATACCTGGCTTGTTATTAGGGGGCGAGAGGGGTGAAGGGAGTGAGAGGGCAGAGGGGGAGGGCGAGAGGGAGGAGGGGCGAGAGGGAGGGCGAGGGGGGGCGGAAGGGGGCGGAAGGGGGGCGGGGCGAGGAGGGGGCGAGAGGAGGGGCGACAGGGGGGGCTAGGGGAGTGAGGGGAAAGGGAGGGGAAGATGAAGAGGTGAGTAAAGTGTGGGGGAGGGTGGGACGGGACAGGGAAGGTGAGGGAGAAGCAGGGGGTGAGGAGAGAAAGGGGCGAGACAGGGAGGCAGGGAGAATGAGGGAGGCACGTGGGAAGAAGGAAGGTGGTGTAGTATCATGGTATTCCTCCAGCTTCAGTTTCAGCACTCACTCACTCACTCACTCACTCACTCACTCACTCACTCACGCCCTCACGACCACTTCCAGGTTGACTTATAAATGTAATATCCAAACTCTTCATTCAAGGACAAATCCATAAAATGAAAATAACAGAGATTTCAGGTATAATGATGATAATGACGTATTGTTAAGCTTCTTTCCAAAAATAAAAATAAGTTCACAAGTATATTTTTCACCAATTACCTACAGAACAAAACCGGTTTCCTTACAAACAAACTGTCTTGATAAATGCTGTGTTAAACATCTATTCACTTTAACGTCCACAAATTTTAAGTTAGGTTAGGTTAGGTTAGGTTAGGTTAGGCTAGGTTAGGTTAGGTTAGGTTATTACTTATTTGCGGGGAATACCATTTTCAATTTATTATATTTATACAGTATATAGTTAAATTCCTATATACAGGGTGTCCAATAAGTAACCTATTACCCGTGGAAGAAAATAACCTTATGTATATTAATAAAAATACAACACATAAACACAAACGTCCATCTTTTTTACACAACAAAAACCAAGAATAAGAGACAAGTGAATAGATAACAGTTGCATTACTTATTGAACACTCTGTAGATAATTAAATACTCGAATTAGTCTTAAATTTTCCCGGGAGAATGTTAACGTATCCTTAGTAAGACATGTGATGATCTTGTTGTAGTCGAGGACCTCTATTGACGTCACGAATCAGGATCAAGACAGATAAGTTTTTTTTTTCCACGAGATATTTGTTGTTGTGTGTGTGTGTGTGTGTGTGTGTGTGTGTGTGTGTACAGACAGACAGACAGAGAGACAGACCAAAATTAATCTAAAACCGAATTTCTTGCCCCGATAATCCACAGAGTTCCGGCGTTTATCCTTCCACTTAACTGGGTATTAGAAAAACCCATTAGCAACATTAAGAATGCCTTGTGCAATTTCGACAATACCCCCTCCCAACCTCCCTCCCCCCTACCCTAACCCTTCAACCTCGTGTCGTAATTTAAGTAGTTAGGGGGCGCTCATCCACAACTAGTTAGGGGGTGGGTGAAAAAAAAAAATCTTACAATTTCTGGGAATCCATCTTTGTGGCGCAGTTTAATAGGAGAGGTAGTTAAAGGCGTTCCCTTACATCTATGGGGAGAAACCGACGTGGGATTTTGTGTGATTTTGTCTCTCGATAATTATAAGCGATCTGTCTACACATTGTCGTTCTGTCCCTCCACATAGGCGTTCTGTCTCCACATACGAGTTATGTCTCTCCACATTAGGCAATGTCTCCCCCATGTAGAGGCGTTATTTCCTTATAAAGACATTCTCCCCTAAAACACACATTTATCTCCCCCCTCTGTCTCTCCCCTACATGGGCTCTCACCTCCCCATATGGGTATCCTTCTCCCCAAATGGGCTGTCTTTTCCAAATGGGCTGAATTTCCTCCACATGGGCTGTCTCACCTCCACATGGGCTCTCTCTCCCCCCAACATGGGCTTTCTTCTCCCCCACATGGGCTCTCACTCCGCCACATGGACGAGCATTATCCTGGCCACATATTGCGTCTAATTATCTAACAGGACCTCAAGAGCCAATTAGGTGTAGGAGGTTACACGAAGCCAATTCCCCGTTAATGGAATGGAGATTGTCATTAATTTCTGTTCTTATTTTCCTACCTTGACAGTCTCCAGAGAGCAAGAAGGGTTTAGTTTTTTCTTTCTCTTCTCTTTCTTTCCTATTTTTTCTCTCCCTCTTCTCTTTCTTTTCTTCTATTCTTATCTTTCTTTTCTTCAATGTGTCTTGTTTATATCTTTTCAGTTTTATTTTTTTATTTTTTTAGTTTTCTCTCTCGTCTTTTGTTATTTTTTTTTATTTCGTTTTTGTTACTTCTTCTTTTTTTAGTATTGCGTTTTTCTTCATTCTTTGTACATTTTCTTTATTTCACTTTTTTTTTTCATTTTCACTCTTGGCTTAACTATTTTTTTCTCTATTCCTGTACTTATTTCTTTTCTTCATTATTTTCTTATTTTATCCCATTTTCTCTTAAGGTTGGAATCACTCCTAATGGGTTAGACAGGTGGGAATCCATTAATCCTGGGGTCCATTAGTTATTTAGTCTTGGAGCCTATTAGGTCTAGAGCCCATTAGGTCTACAGCCCATTAGGTCAAGAGCCCATTAGGCTTGTAAACCATTAAGTTCGGGGCCAATAATATTTCAGGCCAATTAGGTTTCGGGCCCATTACACCTTGAGCCCATTAGGTATGGGGCCCATTAGGTCTAAGGCCCGTTAGATCTAGAGCCCTTAGGCTTGGGATTCATTTATTTTGGGGCCCATTAGCTTTGGGGCCCAATAGGACTGAGGCCCATTAAGATTGAGACTTATTAGTACTGGGACCCCATTACATCAGGTGCCCACTAGGACATGGGACCATTATAACTGGGAATCGTTTAATGGGCAGATTATGTCAAACAGCCAAACAGAGCTGACCCCTTTAAGTTGTCGCCCGTGGCCAGCAAGCGAGGTAAAACACACAGGCCTTGAAAGTTATCTATTATGAGAGAGAGAGAGAGAGAGAGAGAGAGAGAGAGAGAGAGAGAGAGAGAGAGAGAGAGAGAGAGAGAGAGAGAGAGAGAGAGTTATACATCCCTCTCGTATCGTTTACATTACTCTCACCTCCCTCCCTCCTTCCCCCTTTAGCCTGGGTTTAAACGCAGCAACACGTTCGTAGGTGGTCAAATATTTCTTCTACACTTAAGACCCATCAGTGTGTATTTTTCCCACACCATAAAATACAGAGTCGAAATAAATAAATTTAACTTAGGATCGAAAGGAAAAAAAAGAAGAGAAGTTTTATGTTTACGACTTGGTGGTGTGTGTGGTGGGAACTAGTTTGTTGCGTCTCTCTCTCTCTCTCTCTCATACACACACATATACACCCATCCTCTCATACACACACATACACCCATCCTTACACACACACACACACACAATACACGACACTCAGAAGAAGCCCAGTCGTTTAAAATCATCGCCAACACAAAGGAAAAACCACACCCCTTTTTTCTGATAGTCGTCATAAATAAAAACAAACGCAGGAGGCTCAGACGTAGGATAAGAGGGAATGTGAGGTCTAGACTACACTAAACCCAAACACATACACACAATATTCACTGTTTACTCTGATAACATTGCCAGAGATGCGAAAATTGTTCCCTTTGTTTGTTTTTTGGGTTTAAGAGAAGACCTAAAACGAAAGCGCATCACTATAGATTACGAAGAGGAGTTTCACAGATGCTCTTTTGTTTCACGTACTAAATATCTAAAACTGAACCGATAGGCACAATATCCACTATTCTATTTGATAGAAATGTGAGTAAGATGAAGAAAAAAGTCCAAATGCAATTCTTGGGAAGGAACGAGAAACAAAAGCGCATCGTTGTACCTTACTTACTGGAGTTTAAACAGATGCTCTTTTGTTTGTTTTTTCAAAGCTCCAGAGAGGAGGAGCATCGCGTCTATTGATTCTCTTGATCTTATATTCGCTGTGATGGTGATAATCGGAAGGAGGAGGAAAAGGAAGAGGAGAAGGAAGAGGAGAAAGGATGAGGGGAGAGGGAGGGAGGGAGAAGGGAAAAGAGAGGAGGGAGGAGTAGGAAGAGAGGAAGAGAGGGAGGGAGGGAGGAGGGAGAACGCAAGTAGAAAGGTAATCTGGACGAAATACACATTAAATGAGTGTCTCGTTTCCTTCAGAAGCGTCCAAAGGGGTGACGGACGTAAAATGAGGAAAAAAGGCAATGTTAACAAAAAAAATTTCCTAGAGGTGGCTTTAAACTGATTCAAATGTGTGTGTGTGTATTGAAATTGTGTGTGGTAGTAGTAGTAGTGGTAGTAGTGTGTGTGTGTGTGTGTGGTAGTGTGTGTTTTCTTCTCAAAGCCCTAGAAGTTAGCCCCAACAGTACAGATAGAGTGGATTAATGTGTTTCCTATGTAACCTCACTAAACTAATGGCAGTCACAGTATTATTTCTTCCCCAGCTAAGGACGATCTGCCTGAGCTTGATTTTTCGCCCTGACACAACTGACTGACTCTTTGGCCACACAGTAAAATTCTTCTCTGTCATGTTTTGCAATTTTACATAATCAGTAAAATTGTAATCTATCTTGATTGAAGTTTGTCGATTAGTTTTAATGTGGGTTTATAGAACAACAGACGTGTAGGGAGATGGTTTAAGCTGGTTTACCTACACGCTCCTAACACCACACCTCACCAAAGGACGTCTCCTCGCTCCCTTTCAATTTCCTCAAGGTGATTCGCTTTCAATGAATAATTCTACATAATACTTTCATTAAATTGCTTTCTTATACACTTCAAGATTCTGATTTTGTGTTTTTCATTTACTCTTTTTTGTTATGCATTCCAGCTAAATCTACCATTTAATGAAGTACGCTATTCATTACCTTTCATTTTACAACAATCGTCTCAGTGTATAATATTACATACGTTGGTTCCGATGGGAGGCAGAGAGGTTGGATGGTTGGCTGGTAGGGAGGTAGGGAGGTTGGCTGGTAGGGAGGTAGGGAATGAAGAGGAAAGAAGGAAATTAAGTGCGTAGGAAGGAGTAAGGGAAGTGGCAAAGAAAGTAGTAACTGAGAAAGAAATAAAGAAATTTTTTACCCTGGTTTTTATTCACAGTGTAGAAACTTATTTTACATCATTAAAACTTGTTGACTTACACAATATAAAATTTACATTGTATAATTTGATTACAGTACATAATTACTTCAGTGTACCGTTAACTTTCTACAATGCATAATATTTTCAGTGTATAGTTCAACAGTGTATATTCTTTCTAACTCGTTTAGTCTTTCTACAATGTATAATTACCCTAGTGTATATGTTCTACAGTACATAATCTTTCAACGATGGATAATAATTTCTACAGTGTATAATCTTTCTAGAGTGTTAAAATTATCCACTGTATTATAACATTCTCACAACATAAAGACACATTGTTTTTCACTGAGTCTGTGTTGTCCATCTGTGTGCTTATACCAGATAGTCTTGACGTGATTCATCTCTACAAATGTACAAAACAAACTAGAGTCCGTGCAAGAATCAACATGGCTGGGACCTAAAGCTGCTGGTCCCACAATCGAGTTAGGTTAACTTTATTGTACTTAACCTTGTTAGTGTAGTTCTGGTTCCTTTAAGAAAACCTCATGTGTTGGAGGGACTGAGGGAGGGAGGAGGGAAGGAGAGAGGGAGAGAGGGAGGGAAAAGGCAGGGAAATGAAGAGGAAAAAAGGAAATGAAGTAGTTAATGTGTGTGTAGGAGGGAATAAGGGAAATGAGAAGGAATGAAGGAACTGAGAAGGAAATAAAGAATATAAGTCATTAATCAACGTAGAGAGGTGGAAAGAAAATACTAACGAAAGTGTGAAGGAGGAACAAGAGGAGAATGGGGAGAGGAGAGAAGGAATGGTGAAGAAGGAAAATAAGCAATAAATGTAAGTATGGAAAGTAGGAAGAGAAAGTGAAACCGAATCTGTATAGAAAGGAATAACGAAACAGGATTAAGAAGGTGAAAGAGAAAAACGAAAAATAAGAGAGAAAGAAGAAAAGAAAAGAAGAGTAAGAAGAAAAAGAGAAGAGAAAGAAGAACTGAAGAGACAACGAAAAAATAAAAACATAATATTGAATGCGAGAAGAAAGAAATAAGTACAGTAAACTAGAGGAAGAGGAGGAGGAGAAGGAGGGGGAGGGGAAGGGGGAGGAGGAGGAGGAGGAGGAGGATAAAAACAAGAACAAGAAGATGAACAAGAACAACAACAACATGAAAATTAAAAATAAATAGTAGATATAAGGAAATGAGAAGGGAAGAAAATGAAAAAAGAGAGAGAGAGAGAGAGAAATATATATAACGAGGGAGTGGGATGATGCAGGGGAAACACTAAGAAGAGGAAACACGAATGAGGGAAGAGGGGGAAGAGATAATAATAAAAAAGAAATGGCAAGAGATAGAAACGGAGAAAACGTATTAAGAGACGCTAGGGAGAGAAAGAGAGAGAGACAATGCAGGAGAATCATTAAAGGGTGAGAGTGGGAAAGAGGAAGGGAGATTAAGTAAGAGGAAAAAAGGATAATAATTACCATAGATAGAGGAAGGGAAGATAAGGGCAGTAACGCAGGAAAAACTTAGTCGCTGATAAGTCGAGGATGTAATATTTGATATCTGAGAGTAGCTGAAACCAGGGAACATGAAACCTAACCTAACTTAATATAACCTAACTTAAGCTATAATGTGACCTTCCTTAATTTAACCTAACCTAACCAAATTAACTTAACCAAACCTAATCTAATCTAACCTATCCCTACTCGAAACTGACCTAATCTAATCTACCCACCTAACCTAAACTACCATGATATATTCTAACCCCTAGCCTACAGTAACCTAACTTAACCAAACCCCATGATTTTGGCATGAAAAAAGGTGATCTGGTAGTGGTTTCGGCTTCGGTTTTAGGTTCGGTCTTGGTTTCAGGTTCGGTCTTAATTTTAGGTTCGGTTTCGGTTATAGCTTCGGTTTTGGTTTCAGATTCGATTATAACTTTGCTTTCGGGTTCGGTTTCTCATTACATTGACGACAAAGTATAATCTATGAGTCAGGTTTTCATAACGTATCACCAGTTATTGTTTATCTTCCCCCGTAAGCGTATAATTTATCCCTCGGGTGTATATAACTTGTATATAATTCCCAGTACTTTGATCACCTATAACTTTCACCATTTTTACCAGCTGACAGCCTGTCCAGAGTGAGGAAGGGAGTGAGGATGATGGGCCATCGTAGGCTTTTAAAAAAAAATGAGAAAATTTGGACGTAAATGTTCCCACCAAAAATATTTCATTAAAAAAGGTTAGGTTAGGTTAGGTTAGGTTAGGTTAGGTTAGGTTAGGTTAGGTTAGGTTAGAACAGCGCCAGTATATAGATGTTTATAAAGTAACAAAAAGGGACAATAGTGGTAGTAATTGTGGTAGGCTGTATTGTTCCCTTTTGAATAGGGCGGAAACTGTACTTAGAGCCTATTGGAGTGGTTTATAAAGAGGGAATGTGTACAGATTCCTAGGTTAAAAAAAATAGTGTATTTATGTGGCTGAACAGCGGAGGGGCGACCCACTTAAATATGGATTGGAAAAAAAATATATTAAAAACTTGATATTGAAATTGTAAGGTAAAAACAAACAAAGAAACATACAAACAGATACATATTGAAGCTGGAGCGTAAAAACAAACAGACAAACAGACAAACAGATACATATTAAAGCTGTAACGAAAAAACAAACAACAAACAGACAAACGCGTACAGACACACGTATTACCGTCACTAAACTTCTACACAGACATATTGAGTGATACCAAACTGACAACAGCGCCATTTACAAGGTCTTGGTTTAAGGGTTTCCAACGAGTCACTGGGTCGTAATTTCTACTACATTACATTGACAAATTGACAGTAATTCATCTTCTCTACGGTGGTGTGGTGTGGTGTGGTGTGGTGTGGTGTGGTGTAGTGTGGTGTAGTGTAGTGTAATTAATGGTGTGGTGTTGTGTGGTGTGGTGTAGTGTAGTGTAGTGTGGTGTAGTGTAGTGTAGTGTGGTGTAGCGTAGCGTAGTGGTGTGTTATGAGTGGGGTTCAGGGGTAGTGTAGTGTGGTGTGGTGTAGTGTAGTGTGGCGTAGTGTGGTGTGGTGTAGTGTAGTGTGGCGTGGTGAGGGTGTGGTATAGTGGGGTGTAGTGTAGTGTGGTGTGGTGTAGTGTAGTGTGGCGTGGTGGTGTGGTATGAGTGGGGTTTAGTGTAGTGTAGTGTGGTGTGGTGTGAGTGTAGTGTGTGGCATAGTGTAGTGTGGTGTGGTGTGGTATAGTGGGGTTCAGTGTGGTGTAGTGTAGTGTGGCGTGGTGGTGTGGTATAGTGGGGTTCAGGGTAGTGTAGTGTAGTGTGATGTGGTGTAGTGTAGTGTGGCGTGGTGTAGTGTAGTGTAGCGTGGTGGTGTGGTATAGTGGGGTTCAGTGTAGTGTAGTGTAGTGTAGTGTAGTTTAATGTGGTGTGTTGCAATAAGGTGTGTTGCAATAAGGTTAGTGATGTGGCAAGGTGTGATGTGGCAAGGTGTGATGTGGCATGGTATGGTATTGTAGCATAGTATGGTGTGGTGTAGGTGAACGCCCCCCCTCCCTCCCCGCCCTCACACACACCCTTCTGCTGAGCTCAATGGTCGAGGATCGCGTGTCAATACCCTGAGAGAACAACCAGGTGTCCGATTTTACACATCTTGGTTAATTGAACACCTGTTGGCCCGGCAAGACACAAGAGGGGGGTACAACATCACAACACTGGGATCGAACTCTACTCACCAAAACCAATTGTAATCCACACCTCTATGTTCTTATTAAGTAACATTGTAATTATGTTTAAAATCAGTTCTTCTTTAATCATTATTTTTCACTTTTTTCATCAGGGGTTTATTATTTTACATAAGAACATAAGAAAATAAGGAGTCTGCAATAGGCTGGTTGGCCTGTGCATGGCAGCTCCTGTCGAGAGTTACTACCACTCTCTATGATCCATGAATCTATCTAGCCTCCTTTTAAAACTTTCCAGCGTTCCACCACATACTACAAAGTTGCTAAGCTTGTTCCACTCGTCCACCACCCTATTTGTGAACCAGTTTCTTCCTATCTCCCTCCTAAACCTAAACATATCCAACATAAATCCGTTGCTCCGAGTCCTATCCTGCTCGGATATTATAAGAACTTTATCTATATCCCCTTTATTGATTCCTTTCACCTACTTAAATACTTCTATCATATCTCCCCACACTCTTCGTCTTTCTAGGGAATGCAAGTTTAGTTTCTTTAACCTATCCTGATATGGAAGGTTTCTAAGTCCCGGAATCATTTTCGTCATTCTTCGCTGCACCGACTCTGGTGAATTGATATCCATTCTATAATAAGGGCACCAGAACTGAACCGCATAATCAGAGGTGCGGCCTGACTAGCGCAAGATATAGTTGCAATAAGACCTCTGCACTCTTATTACTTACACTTCTAGATATAAGAGCCAATACTCTGTTTGCCTTATTTCGAACATTAACGCACTGTTTTCTAGGCCGTAGGTCCGGGCTTACAAGTACCCCTAGGTCTCTTTCACAAGTCGACTTCTCTAGGTTGATGTTGTTAAGGCTGTATACATTATAAGTATTTGTTCTTCCAATATTAAGTACGCTGCACTTGCTGGTGTTGAATTTCATTTGCCACTTTTCAGACCACCCCTGCAGTTTATTTAGATCCTCCTGTAATGCCTTTGCATCCTGCCCTGAGTTAATTTGCCGCCCTATTTTGGTGTCATCCGCAAACTTGCTTATGTCACCGCTGATCCCAGTATCTAGATCGTTTATGTAGATTATGAACAAGAGTGGGCCTAGTACTGACCCCTGGGGAACCCCACTGGTTACACGGCCCCACTCAGATTTAACACCATCTACGCTGACCCTCTGCGTTCTATCGGCGAGCCATGATTTTATCAAATTTAAAACTTTCCCCTCGATACCATGAGCCTTAATTTTTCTCAGAAGCCTCTGATGCGGTACTCTGTCAAATGCTTTGCTAAAGTCTAAGTAAATAACATCGTAATTTTCGTCATTATCTGCTACCTCGAAGACTTTCCTAAAAAACGTCAGCAGATTTGTTAGACAAGATTTTCCCTTTGTAAACCCATGTTGAGAGTCGTAGATTAATTTGCTTTTCTCTAAATGCGATCGGATGCTATCTGCTATAATTGATTTTGTTTCGTGTTTCTGAGGATATATTCTAATTCGTATATTTTGTTCTATAATACACGTGTTTTTGTTGTTGTTTTTGGGGGTCTGTTTTTTTTTATTTCATGATATTATTGTTGTTGTTGTTGTTGTTTTAATGGAATTAGATCGTTAAGCCAATATCATCTCTGCGCAACGACTACTAAATGATCATGTCAAGGCTTCAGTGTTGATAGGATACGATTTGTGTGTGTGTGTGTGTGTGTGTGTGTGTTTGTGTGTGTGTGTGTGTGTTTGTGTGTGTGTGTGTGTGTGTGTGTGTGTGTGTGTGTGGTCAGGTGCTTGGTACGAGGTGGGGATATATGCATCGGTTCCTTTTTCTCCCCATCTTTGTTTCCCTATTTTTCCCTAGCTTGTCTTTTTTTTTATTTATTATTCACCTTTTTTCTAATCTATTTTCTTTGTATTTATCATTTTATCTTATATTTCATCTCTTACTTTATCTTTTTTTTTTTTACATTTTCCAGAATTTTTTTCCCAATAAAGTCTCCAATTTAATATATGATAATCCTCTTTTTCCTATTTTTTCATAACCTAACCAAACCAAACCGTAACGTAACATAAACTAAAAATAAACTTAACCATATCTGAATATCCCACCAAACCAAACCAAACCAAACCAAACCACACCTAAACCAAACCAAACCAAACCACACCTAAACCACACCTAAACCAAACCAAAACCACACCTAAACCTAACCTTAAAATTCGTGTTAAAATTCGAGTTCAGAAATTAGTTGTGCCCTGAGAGAGTCGCCTTAAAAGATGGGTCCATTAAGCCTTAAGAAGATATAGAGACGAACTGCTGGTATCTACCTGAGGGGGGAGGGAGGGATGGGGAGAAGGGGGTGTGGAGGAGGGAGGGAAGGAGAGTGGGAGGGAGGGAGAGTGGGATGGAGGGAGGGAGAGTGGGATTGAGGGCTGGGAGGAGAGAAGGATGGGGAAGGGGAGGATAGGGTAAAGGGAGGAAAAGGAAAATGGGATGGAGAATGAGAGGATAGGGAGATCGAAGAAGGCAAGGAGAAAGGGAAGGAGAGTGAGATGGGGGGTAGGGGGAAGGGGAGAAATATCGAGAGAAAAGGAAAGAGAGAAAAGAGAGACTGGAAAATAGACAGCGAAAAAGAAAGAGAGAAAGAAAGAAAATAAAAAGAAAGAGAGAAAGAAAGAAAATAAGGAAAGAGAAAATAGACAGCGAAAAAGAAAGCGAGAAAGAAAATGAAGAAAGAGAAAATAGACAAAAAGAAAGAAAGAAAATACCAACACTGGAACTATCTTTAACTCGTGTGGTCGGTGGAGGGCCTGGGGGTGGGGGGTCGGGGGGAGGGGTTCAGATCCGGATAAAGGTCTCAAGAGTTTTACTGACGAATCTTTTCTCTCTATAAGGTTGTGGAGGAAGTCCTTTATTCCCCCTTCAGGAGGTGGACGCCCCTCTCCAGACCAGTCTTCTCCTTCCTCCTCCGATTTCTAATTCTTCCTATGCTCTCTCCTCCTCCTCCTCCTCCTCCTTTTTCTTCTTGTTCTTTTTCTTCCGTCCCACTACTAATTCTGGCACCCTACTGTCCCTTCCATCCTCTACTGGCACTGTCCCTTCCATCCTCTACTGGCACTGTCCCTTCCATCCTCTACTAGCACTGCCTATTCATCCGTTTCTGGCACTGTCCCATCCTCTACTGGCACTGTCCCTTCCATCCTCTACTGGCACTGTCCCTTCCATCCTCTACTGGCACTGCCTATTCATCCGTTTCTGGCACTGTCCCATCCTCTACTGGCATCATCATCTACTGGCACTGTCCCTTCCATCCTCTACTAGCACTGCCTATTCATCCGTTTCTGGCACTGTCCCATCCTCTACTGGCACTGTTCCTTCTATCCTCTACTGGCACTGTCCCTTCCATCCTCTACTAGCACTTCCTATTCATCCGTTTCTGGCACTGTCCCATCCTCTACTGGCACTGTTCCTTCTATCCTCTACTGGCACTGTCCCTTCCTTCCCCTTCTCTCTCCAGGTTTTACTGTCTCCCTTCCACTCCTACCAACAGTTCTCCTTTCCTTACACACTCTCTCTCTCTCTCTCTCTCTCTCTCTCTCTCTCTCTCTCTCCTTCTCCCTCTTTTTTTTCTCTCTCTCGCTCCATCTTTCCTTCCTCTAACCTCTCTCCCTCTTTCCTTGCCCTCACCCTCCTGCCTCCCATGCTGCATATTTTAACCTTGCCTTAGGGAGAAATAGCATCAGCCGTCTAGAGGAATATATTTGGAAATGAAAATACAAACATGACGCAGATTTTGGTCCACGAGACTGCGCGCACACACAGACTATTACTTCCGTGCTATAAATATATGTCAACAGCTTCCATAATATAACCTACCTTGAGATATCAACTGAGACTGATAATTTTGTTTTAATGTTATGGTAATGTATGAAGCACTTCACCCTGGAGCTAAGATGAGAGACAGCAACTTCCCTCCACGTTTGGGATCAAGGAAGGTGAGGCAAGACATGAATCCGGATTAACCTAAGGAGATGAACGCGGATTATCCTGGGGAGATGATCTTGATTATCTCAGTATTAGGGAAAATAAAGCTATAAAGTTTTGAATTGCACTACAGACTGGCCGCCTACATGTGGTTACAAGATGTTGGAAGGGTGAAGGTAATTGTGATACAAACCCAATGTAAAATTTACCCTGAGTTAACCCACCTAACCTAACCTAACCTAACCTACCCTACCTAACCTAACCTAACCTAACCTAACCTACCTAACCCTGAGTTAACCCACCCTACCCTAACCTAGTCTAACCTAACCTAACACAATGTAAAACAATGTCACAAATTACAGAAACAACCTAAGTAAAATGATCATCCAGTGAAAAGGACCTTACGATTTAATTTATATATCCTACACGGAATGACAGACATACAGGAGAGCAAACTATGTAACGTCCAAACCACCGTAACATTGATCACGTTAACCGAACATAAGACCAAACATGAGGCGGAGATGAGATAGTCTGAGGCCACATCACTCACAGAGAAGTTGAGCAGTTTCCTCGGCTATTTTTCAGATTTGACGATAAATTTTCGTGTGTGTGAGGGAGAGCAGCTCACCCGGTGTGTGTGTGAGGAGAGCAGCTCACCCGGCGTGTGTGTGTGAGGAGAGCAGCTCACCCGGTGTGTGTGAGGAGAGCAGCTCACCCGGTGTGTGTGGAGAAGAGCAGCTCACCCGGTGTGTGTGTGAGGAGAGCAGCTCACCCGGTGTGTGTGGGGAAGAGCAGCTCACACGGTGTGTGTGTGAGGAGAGCAGCTCACAGGGTGTGTGAGGAGAGCAGCTCACCTGGGTGTGTGTGTGTGTGAGAGAGCAGCTCACCCAGTGTGTGTGTGAGAAGCAGCTCACCCGGTGTGTGTGTGTGTGAGGAGAGCAACTCACCCATTGTGTGTGGGGAGAGCAGCTCACGATGATATTGTGTATGAGGAGAGCAGCTCACCTGGTGTGTGTGTGAAGGAGAGCAGCTCACCCGGGGTGTGTGAGGGAGAACAGCTCACCCGGTGTGTGTGTGAGGGAGAGCAGCTCACCCGGTGTGTGTGTGTGTGTGTGGAGGCAGCACTGCCACCAATAGGGACCTCCCACGGCCCCGACTTGAAGGCTTAGTCGGATTACTACAGACTTCGTGAACCTTTTTAAGGAAAAAGAAGTAGAAAAAATGACATTTCCTTTTTCATTGTCTGAGCGGGAAGTGAGGTAGAGAAGGCTGCTTTGTAAGATGAGCATGTATACTATACATATACACATGTGAGTTAAGAAACTATATATTACCACATAAATCGTAACCTTGGACTCTAGGTGAAGACAAAACGTTTTCTCCGTTCTATCTTCTCTTACAGTACAGTAGGATGTCAGTGATAGGAATACATGTGTGAATAACTAGACATTAGTCGGTGCTCAGATCATAACGACGGTCTCAGTCTCTTACGTAGTAATATATACTGTGTGTGTTACGGCACTTGTCTCATCTCTCTCCCTGTGCTTTTTAATTCTTGAAGAAAAAAGTTTAGGGGAAATAATACATCAATGGTTTTAATGTAATCTCTCTCTCTCTCTCTCTCTCTCTCTCTCTCTCTCTCTATTAAGTCCCTCGAGCGATGATGAAAAGTGACAAAGCTGAAAACAATAAAGGTGACCCAGACGGTGATCAGCCTTGCAGTAGACCACCAGCAGGACCTACTGAGTCGTCAGCTGAGACTCCCCCAAATGGCTTCAGTCCATTAATCTCAGCATCATTCATCACCGGCGGGACCTACTACACCCACGTCTGGCCACCGACGCTACTTCAGGAGTCTCGTGTCTCAACCATACTCAGCCAGACCAAGTTTTTTTGTTCTTTCAGCAAAACTCTTACAAACTTTCTGCCGCCCCTTTCCAACTCAAGATTTGTCCTTTGTAAGAGGATAAAAAAAAAACGGACTGTGGAGGTACAACAAAGCCATAGCGTGTCTTCCTTTTCAGTGGGCATCGGCAAGTCCTCCATACTCCTTCCTCTACTCCTCCACAACACTGGTACATCACCCGTTTATCATCGCGTTACTTGATCTTTACCAAACACCAGGTTGAGCCTCAGTCATGTTAGTTCAACGTGTACCGAGGATCAAAGTGGTGTTTACAGTTCCTCGTGACACAAGCTGTAAGCGAACACTGCCTTATCTCAGGTGTTCATTAGTGTTCTTATTATCACTTCAGGTCTCCAGTCATCTGAGTAAGTTGTTCTCAAGTGGTTATCGGGGTTTTCCTGTGAAACCCCTCGAGTCCCACTTCTCTTCTCCAAAATCTTCTTGGTAAACTTGTCGAGGTCACTAAGGAACTCTGCTCTCATTATGTTCTATCTTTACAGTTTTCTCTTTCTCTCTGCTGGCCTGAGAACCTCTAACTTCTTGCCAAGTTCCTTCCTGATCTTCTGGATGCCAGCTTTCCCTTCAGGATCTTCACCCCCTGTTTCCATTGCTTCCGTAATCACATTGGCTTCTGTCTCACTTTAACTATTCTTGTTTCCCTCTTCCATTTATCTTGTCCTTATGGTCGCCAGTCGCCCTCATCTCTGGGACCAAACCTCTTGTACCAGGAAGCATAAACACTTTCTCCCCAAGATCACGACTTCTGTGAAGTCAGTTGTTCAGGAAGACCTTAATCCATTCCTTCTTGCGTCTTTACCTCAGAGAATCTAGGTCATTTGATCTCAGTTTTTAATTCATCGACACTATGGTGGTGGTGGCCATTAGATCAGTAGTTTTCCACCCGATTATTCCCCTTTGCTACTTCGTTTATCTCGACAAGATCAATAAGATACTGGAGAATTCTCAACAACTAGATCTTCGTCTGATCACATTACTTCCGGCTCATCCGGGTCTTGTGAATGCACCATGTTTCCTGTGTGTTACAACGTCTGCCTCAATACCATCATATTCACTACTCGTAGTGGAGTTCCGTGTTCGTACTTATAAGCAGCTTCAGTAACTGTCTCATCTTCCTCTATCCCCTTTCAGGAAGCCCCAGA
Organism: Homarus americanus; assembly: GCF_018991925.1. Classification (NCBI taxonomy): domain Eukaryota; kingdom Metazoa; phylum Arthropoda; class Malacostraca; order Decapoda; family Nephropidae; genus Homarus; species Homarus americanus. The sequence goes on from NW_024744839.1 coordinate 4,523,212, forward strand.
GTTATTCAACCTCAGCGTGTATGAAAGGTATGAAAGGGTCCTCACCGAAGAGTTGCTCCAATGGCTATTTATACTTGAGGGCTAGTCTCATCTTCCAAAGGATATATACGCTATTCTTCCCAGGCGCCACCAACCTCCTCTTGGTCGCCATTCAGTCATCCTTGGCTGTCATTGATTTCCCAGAAGAACCAAGATTAGTACATCGGATAGACCACCGGCAGCAGAATCAACAGAGTCGTCAACTGAATCTCTCCTAAATGGTTTAAATCCATTAATCTCAGCACCATTCATCACTGGGGCCTCCAACACCCTCCTGCTCCGTTACTCCACCACTCACCCACAGCCACACTCAGGGGTCAAATGTACCCTAATACTATAAACCCCAACCTAACCTACCCTAAACCATTAGGATTGGGGCCTCTAGTCCAATTGGGCCCTTAGTCTTATTGGGCTCCAGTCCTAGTGGTCTTTATCCCTAATAGACATAATTCTTACGTGTCTGTTCGATTAGGTTCACGGTAAGTTAGACTGGGGACTATTAGAGCTGGGATCTACTACAACAGGGGTCTATGTGTAGGGTTCTATGAGTAGCTAGAACGTCAGCAGTACATCTAAACTCTTAAATCTATTCAATCGTGAATTTATTTTGCATCAGACAAAAATAAATTGACCAGAAAACAAAACACAGGACGGATATGTCTGCTAAAGTTCAAAGGTTTATCTGAATCGCCATTACCAGTTGTGATTACACGGCCGAGGCAGCAAAGAGGTGTTATAGACGATACTAGTTGACAGCAGAGGTTATAATCAGTGCTGTACCTGGTTAAATGTATCACCTGTCTCAGTTTTTAATGGAGAAACAACGACAGAGACAGACAGACGGACAGACAGACAGACAGACAGACAGACAGACAGACAGACAGACAGACAGACAGACAGACAGACAGAAGCATCTATTAAACCTTCCATTTTCTCTCATTTTACAGAATAAAGTGACGGCTTCTGAGGCCTCGATCGACCTCAGGTAACCAGGTAAGATGAAATAGATTTAGACTTTCATTATAAAATATTGGTAACTGATAATAGATAAGTAACAATAACGATATCACAGTCTCTCTCTCTCTCTCTCTCTCTCTCTCTCTCTCTCTCTCTCTCTCTCTCTCTCTCGTCATCATAAACAACAAGATACATATCACAGCTGGGTAACTACCTCGTAAATTTACCTCCTCAAACTTCCTCGCTCAACCTTATCTTGCAATATTTCTCTTCTCCCATAAGCCACATATGCTCTCTCTCTCTCTCTCTCTCTCTCTTCTCTTCTTCTCTTCTCTCTCTCTCTCTCCCCATCATATTGGCGTAGGTTTGGTTAGGTTAGGTATTTTTCCCAGTCGCTTGCGTCTGATGATGCACGGTATAATTTAATTTACAAGCGCGAGTTAAATTTAGCCTATTCTTGTATGTGCATCTCTAGTTACTTCCTGAACCCTCCTCCCTGCACATCCAAGTCTGTGAACGGACGTGTGAGGAGAAATGTATCCGAGTCCGGAGGGATGGATGAGGGAGGGGTGAGAGGGTGAGGGAGGAGTGATAGAGGGTGAGAGGGTGAGGGGGGGTGAGAGGGTGAGGGGGGGTGAGAGGGTGAGGAGGGGTGAGAGGGTGAGGGGGTGAGAGGTGAGGGGGGTGAGAGGGTGAGGGAGGGGGTGAGAGGGTGAGGGAGGGAGTGATAGAGGGGTGAGAGGGTAAGGGAGGGCAGGAGAGAGGGTGAGGGGGGGGGTGAGAGGGTGAGGGGGGGTGAGAGGGTGAGGGGGGGTGAGAGGGTGAGGGGAGGGGCATGAGGGATGAGGGTGAGTAGGGTGAGAGGGGTGAGAGAGGGGTGAGAGGTGAGGGGAGGGGGGGGGTGAGAGGGTGAGGGAGGGGGGGTGAGAGGGTGAGGGAGGGGGGGTGAGGGGGGGTGAGAGGGTGAGGGAGGGGTGAGGGGTCCGATGATTGGAGAGAAATGAGGCTGACCAAACTATTGACTTTGTCTCAGAATCCGAGGCACCACACCACACTCCATAAAGCCCAACACTATACTAACGTCTCTTACACTTTGCTTGGGGATAAATAAAGTGGTAGATTTATACTGTGTGACCAACTGTTTCAGCCTCACATTGTACACTGCAAGGATAGGTATTGTTCACTCCACGTTAGATGAATGAAAAGCGTCCATACTACATTAATTAATCTATGTAAACGTTGCCGGACCTTGTAACGAGTCAAATTATATCATTGTGGTCCCAGGCTACTGTGTGCACCTCACGTCTCACCGAGTAACTTAGAGGCTTCGGGGTTCACACCTCACGGAAAAAGTGGATTGACAACGCTGAGTGTACCAGTCGGAAATGTCCCCCAACTGTACCTTTAGATGATGACGATCCAACAGCAACACCGGAAAAATCCTTTATTTTGTTTATTCATTATCATTCAAGGACAAGATTTGAAAATACTTGAGAAAGGATGCCCATGACCTTACCTCACTAGAAGACTACCAGACAGGGAAGGAGAAACAGCTGGGTATGAGTTATGGCAGAGGACCACCCCACCACCTATCGTAAGACATCAGTATATGGTATTTAAACAACCTTAACTGAAAACTCAGTCGTTCAGCTAAGTCAACCTTCAGTACAGCTAAGGTCAAAGCTACTGTGCAGCTAAGTCAAATTAAAGTAAAACTATAATTGCATAATCTGGCTATATTCCGCTAGTGATTTCCTATTCATATATATCCTGAATGTATTATGTATTTGGTACAGTATATCTTGTGTAAGTGTATGACATGTGTTGTGTTTGTGCCGTGACAAGTTTGTCAGCAGAACCGGCAGCGGCAGCGGCAGCAGCAACGGCAGCAGCAACGGCAGCAGCAGCAGCAGCAGCAGCAACGGCAGCAGCAGCAGCAGCAGCAGCAACGGCAGCAGCAGCAGCAGCAGCAGCAACGGCAGCAGCAGCAGCAGCAGCAGTAAGCAGCAGCAGCAGCAGCAGCAGCAGCAGCCTCTCCTCCTGCACTTGTTGTGGGAGAAAGTTTTTAATAGTAGTAATTAGAGGCAGACTTTAAGACGCCGTTGATCCCCACGAGGCTCCACACGCCCACCAGAACATCCCTTGTTTACACACTCATATGTTTACGGCTCTCCAGTTAATACTTTCCCTGTTAACTGACGGAGAACTTGTAGGAGCCGCGACTTACAGCACCCCTCTACTCCCCCCTCCATGAGCGAGTGAATGAGTGAATGAGTGAGGCCGCTTCCTCCGCTGAGAGGGAATGAGTGGGAAGCTTCCCTACCCGTGAGAGCGTCTAAGATGGTCTTTCTTAATTGACTTAGTTGGTTAAAAGCATCTTTTGACCAAGAAGAAGTTGACGAGGGTCTTGGATAATGTGAATCGGGCGTGTTCCAGCTGGGAGGAAGTCCAGCATTCAAGAAATTAATTAAGAAACAATCATTTGAGAAAAAAAATCTGTACATCTTAAACATAATAAGAGTGATAATTATAAGTGAATAATAAACCGCAAAACAATACACCAAATTTAAGAAACATCGAAAGTCATTCTTATAACAACAAACAAATATAAAACTGGAAAATGTAAACCTCTTTTATGTTCAGGCATTAAAATATGAATAAAAGAAACTCACGGAAATAAAAATTTATCCCCAGGCGAAAAAATAAAAAGAATATAAATAAAAAATATAAACAGGTACAAAAAAATACGAAAAAATGTGCACCCCAAAAAATACATACACACAATGAAAACATACACAATAAGACTGTACACACAAAAAACGTCCACACACACACACACAAACAATAAAAAGTCTGATGAGGGGAAGGCGTCGATAAAGGAAGTGAACTGAGGAAGGCATTAGCTCCTCCAAGCCATCAAGTACCGACGTATTGAAAAGAACCGAAGTTTAAAATACAAAATTTGTTTGGCGTCCTGGAGTGGCCATTAGCACCGGTAAGAAGGAGCAATAAAGGGTGCTGGGGGAAGGAGTGCAGGCAGGGGGAATTGGGGTAAGGAGTGAGGGAGAGGGAAAAGAAAGGAGGGAAGCAGGGACAGAGGGAGGGAGGGGAGGGAGGGAGTAGAGAGGGAAAGGAAGGGAAGAAAGAGGAGAGAAATGGAGGAATGCTGGAGGAAGGAGTGGAAAAACGGGAGGCAAGGGAGGAAGGAGAGGAGGGGAGATGAAGAAAATATTAGGAAGAGAAAGAAAGAAGAAGGAAGGGAAGGAAGGAAGGAAGAAAGGAAGGAAGAGATTAACAAGGATAAGAGGATTAAAATCAAGAAGAGGAGACAAGAGGAAACGAAATAAGGAGCAGGGTGTGGCAGAGAGAGAGAGAGAGAGAGAGAGAGAGAGAGAGAGAGAGAGAGAGAGAGAGAGAGAGAGAGAGAGAGAGAGATTGGAAGGCTAAGTTTTCGTCTTTTTTTTTTTTGTTTAAGTTTTTAGAAATTAGTTTATGAATATTATTACATTATTACATTATGACTAAAATATTTTCTACGTCACTCAATATCTTTAAATAACTCAGTAACTCTATTTCATTATTCATAACTTTATGCAGTTACTAACATTCCTCTCTTTATAAAAATAACCTGGACTTGTACACTACTCACCGTTCGTAAGAGTAAACACGACACCAGGCATAGCGAGCAGTGTCAGGTGTCAAGAGTTGAGACCAGAAGGTTCAGTCTTGTGTCGTGTGAATATTGGTTGGGGGAAACATGGAAGGAAGGAAGGAAGGAAGGAGGGAGGGAGGAAATAAGGGAGGAAAGGAAAAGTAGTGGAAAGGACGGGAAAGGGAGGAACGAAAGTGAGCATTGAGGAGGACAATAGAGGCAGGAGAGCGAGGAAGCTTTGGGAAGGTAGGAAGAGAAGAAGGAGGAGAAAGGAAAGGCGGGAGGAAAAAGAAATGAAGTGGCAAGAACGGGAAAGGGGTGAACGAGAGGACACTAGAAGCAGGAGAGTGAGGAAGCTTTGGGAAAGTAAGAGAAGAAAGAGGAAAAAAGAAGGAGGAAAAGAGAAGGAGGAAAAGAGAAGAAGAGGAAAAAGAGAAGGAAGAGGAAAAGAGGAAGAAGAGAAAAGAGAATGAAGAGGAAAATAGAGGCAGGAGGGTGAGGAAGCTTTGGGA